>NC_134706.1:3806697-4076697 GCF_043290135.1 Rhipicephalus microplus
TAAAAATTGTGGTGTCGTCGGCGTATAATATACAACTGGATGAAGAAAGGCATTTCGGCAAATCGTTAATATAAAGTAAAAACAAAAGGGGCCACAGAATGGACCCCTGGGGTACACCAATATTAGTTAATTTGGTTGAAGAATAAGCATTAGAAATTACCACCTTCTGTGTCCTGTTGCAGAGATAACTACGCAATAATAGTAATGTTGGGCCAGTTATACCAAATGCTTCAAGTTTATTGAAAAGAATGTGATGATTGATTGAATCAAAAACTTTAGTTAGGTCGATGAAAACACCGCCCGCATAGTAACCGTTGTCAATAGCCTTTTTTAATTGGTCAGTAAGTGAGATTAGCGAAAGGTCACTGGAGTAGCCAGAACGAAAGCCAAATTGACAAGGCGATAGTATATTAAATTTGTTTAGGTAATTTGTGAGACGTGTACAGATCAGTTTTTCAACGACTTTGCTCAAAAAGGGTAAGATGCAAATGGGGCGGTAGTTATTCAATAACGAAGCATCTCCTTTTTTATGTACGGGGATTATTTTACCCTGCTTCAGTTCATGCGGGAAAACACCTGTTCTAAACATTAAATTCACAATTGAAGAGAATACATTTGATATAAGGTGAGCTACCATTTTTACATGGGAGGGGTGAATGCCGTCAAGGCCAGCACTCGTCATTTTTAGGGTACCTATAACGCTAATTATTTCATCTGGAGTTGTGGGAAACAGAAAGAACGAATGGGGTAAGCGATCTAAGTCCATTTCATTTAATAAAGGTAGGGTGTGCTCGACGTTAAAGAAGAAGTTTGCAAACTGATCGGCGATGTCAGCTGGATCACTATAAGTGACATCATTATGAAGAACTGTAGCTATTTTTTCCGAACGTGGGTTCCTATTTAAAAAGGAATTAATGATGTCCCATTTTTTCCTCGTACTATTTCCGGCCTCAGTTATCTTTTGCGCATAATACTTTCTTTTAGCTTCCTTAAGCTGGGTGTTTATTAGGTTGCAAAATTTTTTATAGCGAACAAGCAAATTCTTATTAAACGGTTGCCTTTTAGTTTTTTTGTAGAGGTTGTCACGTTTGCGCATTTTTGTTAGTAATCCCCTCGTCAGCCAGGGATTTGCTGGTGATGCGATTATTTTTTTGCATTTTTGCTTATCTGTACAAGATTGAACATGTGATAGGAGCAAAGATGAAAAGAGGGTGAAAGCTTCTTGTGCATCAGCTTTAAGATAAACTTCAGACCAGTTAGTGTTAGCAACGGTATCAATATATTTCTGCTTGTCCAATATATCATGAATAAAGGAAGGTGAATCACGTTTTGCAGTGGAATCGAAACGCAGAAATATGGGATAGTGGCCAGTAATATTAATTTCTAGCACTCCAGCGTCTGGTGCCGTGAGTAGATTTGAAAATGCATGATCAATGAGGGACCCATTGCTAATGCTGTTTGGTCTAGTTGGAAGACTTATTAAAGATTCATACCCGAAGCTGTTTAGTGCAGCTAGATAGTTGATTGAGTTAGGTGACAAATCGTCTAGTAAATTAATGTTTATGTCACCCATTAATGTTTATCGATGTTGTTGTTTACCAAAACACTGCCGCGATAGCTGTCCTTGTAACTGCCGTGTATGAAACTGCTCGACAGCGAAAACGATTCCAACAACAGGCGCCCCGCCGCTGTGATCTAGTAGCTAAGGTACTCGGCTGCTGACCCGCAGATCACGGGATCGAATCTCGGCTGCGGCTGCTGCATTTTCGATGGAGCTTAACGTGCTGTAGGCCCGGGTGCTCAGATTTGGGTGCACGTTAAAGAGCCCCAGGAGGTCGAAATTTATTTATTTATTTATTTATTTATTTATTTATTTATTTATTTATTTATTTATTTATTTATTTATTTATTTATTTATTTAGTATACCTCAAAGGCCCCAGTCGGGGTATTACATGAGGGATGGGAATAATTAGCAACATATCAACGATTCAATCACGGTCTTGAATACATATGGGTCGGAGTGGTGCATGGCGAAGGCAGGCAAGCTGTTCCAGTCGCGGGCAACAAAAAAGGAGCGAAGGTGGGCAGTAGTTTGTGCTGGCGGTGGATAAACGGCTCGGGGATGGTTTGTACGGCTGGATAATCGATGAGCAGGCAAGATGGTTGGAACGTTGAAAGGATAAAATTTGTGAAAAAAGACAGAGATATATGACGACGTGATTCTAGGTTGTTGAGGTGGCCACGAGTTCGGAAACGCTGGAATGAGTACACGGAGTAGATGAACCGGGCTGCGCGATTTTGTACAGATTCGAGAAGGTTAGAAAGATTAGATTGATGAGGGTCCCAAACCGAGCATGTGTACTCCAACTTAGGGCGAACAAATGTGGTGTAAGCCAAAAACTTCACTGATGAGGGAGCAAGTTTTAAATTCCTACGAAGTAAACCCAGCGCACGATTAGCGGAGGATGCTACGTTGTTAACGTGAGTGGACCAGGTGAGGTTGCTTGAGAATGTTACGCCGAGGTATTTATAGGATTCTGCTGTTAAGATTGTAGAGCCCGAAATGGTGTAAGTCGCTTGCTGATAATGTTGCCTACGGTGAAATGATATTAGCGATGTCTTATTTACGTTTAAAGACATTAGCCAGTCGTCACACCAGGATTCAATAAGGTTAAGGTCGCTTTGAAGTATAGCAATATCGGTAGGGTTGTTTATTGGACGGTACACGACGCAATCATCTGCAAACAGGCGAATATTTGAAGAAATGTTAGCTGGGAGGTCATTTATATAAATTAAGAAAAGTAGGGGTCCGAGTACTGTGCCCTGTGGGACGCCAGAGATTACCGGAAGATGGTTAGGTGAATGGTTGTTAGCGTACACAAATTGTTGCCGATTAGTCAGAAAACTACGAATCGAGTTGAACGTCGATGTATTAATGTTTAAGCAAGAAAGCTTGAGGAGTAGCCGTTGATGCGGAACTTTGTCAAATGCTTTTTCAATGTCTAAAAAGAGGGCATCGGTGGGTATATTTAGGTCAACGCTAGAACTGATGTCATTGTAGAATGAAGCAAGTTGTGTGTCGCAGGATAATCCTGAGCGAAACCCATGTTGACTATGATGAAAGAAGAACTTAACGGTGTTAGAGTAGATCACATGTCCCATTAGTTTAGAGCAAATGCTAGTGAGCGAGATGGGACGATAGCTGCTAGGCTGGGATGGAGGGCCCTGAACCATCCACTACGGCAAAATCATACGGTGGTTTTAGGACGCTAAACCATGTGAAGGCATATCAATCAATTCCGACAAGGGTGACCCTTACAGTAACTCCGGGGCAATGTTGACTGTGTGTTTTCATTCGTCACCTACTCATTGTTGGTGCGTGAAGATGCCAATAGTGTTCAGGTACGGGGACATCAAACGCCGGAAGGTCCTATAAGTGTGATTTCGAGAGACTGTTCAGACTGCCTGTAAGGACGTTTTACTAATTCAGTGAGAAACTCAACTGGTTTCGGCCTTCTGTTGAAATGCGCGCGAGGGCATAGAGCAAAAAAAAAAAGCGAGAAAATCTTGGGGTTCTTGACTGACATCAAGACAACGTGAAATCTCAGCCACCCAATCTGATTGCTCGCGTCACGTTCAAAACCTTTCATTTACATTACTTCACGCTAGGAAGTGACAAATTTTTTGAAACCACAAGACACGCACTCAAGCTTTCAAGGTGAAAAAATTTTAAAGAGTCTTCCTATCGGACCGGCTTTCCGCTTTCGCAAAAGTGAAGTGAGAGTGCTGCTGGAGCCACGATCCCGTCAACCACGGTGAATTTTCCTGCTCATAAGACATCTAAAAAATCCGCCGGAAAAGCTGCCGAAAGGAGGCGGCTAAGATTACCCGTTGGTGGCACGAGCTTAATTTACTTCTGCACCACGCCTTGGACAGGAACACGCAGCGTCGTCTGCTTTGGAGGAGGAGGAAGGGATGCTCACCATGTTGCACTTCTTTGCACCTCCAATTGAGTGAGTGCAGGCGGGCAGAGAACTCGGGCATAAATACGCTTGACCTCGACGAAACGAGGATTAGTGCTGAGAGCGCGTGCGGCACCAGTGAAACGAGGAGGAAGGTGCTGCACCCGTTCAACTGCAGGTGCTGCCAGTGAAGTGAAGTCACAGAGACCATCACATTCTTACGATGTTCACCGTTGTCATTGGCATGGGTATGCACATGAGGGGGGGGGGGGTGTCAAAGAGGTGTTCCCCGCTCCTTTATAACCTAGGAGTGTGGGGAGAACTTTTCACAGTTGGTTAACTCAGTGATGGCCACGCAGCTGTTTGACGACAATGGCAGCCGGAGGATCCTGATGTTGCAATTCAAGAACTGTGTACCTTCACTTCAGAAAAGTGACGGACCAATGACAGGGTGCTGTGAGAAGAACTTCATTGCCTATTTTTTGTAATTTTTAGCCATTGTGAAGCAGGCTCTTCTTTGGATTCATCTAGCAGGAAGGCGGGAGGTGGGGGGCGGGAGGGGGGCTGCCATGAAAGCTTCTCTCTCCTAATGAAAAATCCTGCTCACGCCTATGGCATTGGCCTGCTGAATGAGGATGGGTGGCAGGGGCAAAGCTTTATCGCAGTACCCTCCCTCCCGCCCCTCCATCTGCAAGGCTCGTCATCACGGCGGACAAAGGCGCCAGATGTATGACCAGCAGGACCATTGCTGACAGTTGTTCAGCAGAACAAAGCACCCACCATCTTTGTTTGTTGATCCCAAAAGTCAAGGTGCTTCATGCTCAAAAAAAAAAAGGTGAAGCTATGAGATATGCTTATCACAATAGTCTACCTTAAGTCTCCTGCTTTCTGGGGAGGGGAGGGTGTACCATGAAGTAAATGGTTTTTGAATGCAACACTAGTAACAACTGCCATTTCCACCCCACCCCCCCCGAAAGTTACGCGGCCATAAGCCTGCCTTTAAACAAAAAAGGGACAGGTCCAACTTGGCAAAAAACAAACAAACAAACTAGGTCAATCTTTGCCCCGTTCCCTTAGTAATTGAGTGGTAATTCAGTCATAGTTAAGTCATTGCTCCTGGCCCCTTTGGGTCACATTCTCGTGCACATGCCTATGACCATAGTGATTTGAAGAGGTCGTCTCAAGTGAAACACATAAAGTTGAAAAATTGCACTCTCCATCTGCGGTAGAGCGTCATTGCTTTTCAACAGCCTTCTACAGCAACCTCGAGTATACTAGATTCTCGACGTGATGACGTAGAACAGCTTCTTAGTCAGTAACATCCCCCCTTTCTCCTAATAGTAATAATTGTTGGAGTTTAACGTTCGAAAATCACCATATGATTATGAGAGACGCCGTAGTGGAGGACTCCGGAAATCTCGACCATCTGGTGTTTTTTAACGTGTACCGAGATCTCAGCATACGGGCCTCTGCAGCATTTTCGCCTCCATCGAAAATGCAGCCGCCGCAGCCGGGATTCGATCTCACGACCTGCGGATCAGCAGCCGAGTGTTTTAGCCACTAGACCACCACGGCGGAGTTGTCTTTCCTGTCCTAGCATGTATTTCTCCTTTAATTAGCAAGAAATGCAGAGGGGCGTTTCTTTTAATAATGACTTAGGCAACGTCGCCAGGGAAGGCTGTATAAATGAGTACCGTCAACGTTCACACATGCAAAGAAGAGATCATGGGTGTGGCCAGAATTTTCGGGGCGATGGGGGTTCAACCCTATTTCATGTATGCTCATGCGCGCATTTGTATGTGCACGAGTTTATACACGCAAGCAAAATTGTAAAACTTCGGAATTGAGAGGGTTCAATCTTCCCCACCCCATGGCAGCGAGCTTGGACGAGATGCTAAAAACAAACGGAAAACTGACACTTCAGTGACATATGAAGCAGTGAGAAAGTGAAAGGGCATAAAAGCGTAAAGCCGTTTTACTCAAATTTTTTAAACATATCAAGTGCGTATAGACGCACTTTCAATATTGCGAAAGTGTATAGACACGCACAATAGAAACACACGCATAAAAGGTGGATGACCAGCCGATGTGCACAGGTCATGCAGCTTGAAAAATATCCTATTTCGTGGTTCTGGCATAAAATGTGATACATTTATTTCACAAGTCATGTCGTTGTGCGTGATCCTTCTCAGTTTATAAGCACCAACTGGCCCAACTTTTCATTTCGTTCGTACGTAGATCTCTCTCTTTTAAAGTGTGTATTGGTTCTAAGTTCGAACTGCAACTACTGCAAGAAGTCTCGCTAGCTTCCAGTGCACTGCACCTGATGTGATGACACGGAGTATAGTCCACCAAACAATCCTTCCTTTTTTAGTATTAGCCCGCATTACATGCACGCAAGAGACGCGGAAGCGGCGGTCACAAACGTGCCGGGTTATCTCGCCGGCAGCCCATATTCCGTTGGCCTCAAACACCCCGAGCGGGCTGGCAGGCAGCACGATGCGACCACGCGACATCCACGCACCCGCCGATAAGTCTTGGCCGGGAACGCAACTTTGGTCGCTGCGAAATAAGCGCATCCCGTGACGAGGTCTTTATTTTATTTCCGACGGGTCCTCGCTTATCCGAGCCAGAGAAATCGCTGCGTCACTGTTTGTTGTGGCAAACCTCGTCAAGTTATGTTTCCTCTTGGCGATTATAATTGTAGGTCACAATTGGGGTTTAATACTGGATGCAGTGACGCAAATCTAAAAAACTCGCAAGGTTTCTTATGCATTGGCCCAAAATGACTTGAACGCGAAAGCCATCTTCTTCTACATTGTATTGATCATAGGCGTGCGCACGAGGAAGGGGGGAGGGCGGGAGCTCTGGTCACCCAATAGGAGGGCGCCAAAGTCAGCCCTATACGTAGACACAATAGGGAGGGGGGCGCTGCGATGACCCCCCTCCCCCCTTCCCCAGCCCTGCGCAGGCCTATGGATTTGATCCTGCTTCGCTATTCTACGAAAACTTTGTGTACCTAACGCAGTCTTGCTAGTACGCTCTAGTCTCTCACTACCTCCAGGACCATACGCGTGTCAGGCTGTGCACTATCTTCATCATCAGCCTGACTACGCCCATGGCAGGATAATGGCTCCTTTCCCATCTTCCGCCAGTCAACTCGTTTCTGTGCTTGCTGCTGCCACTTTATACTCGCAAACTTCCTGATCTAATCGGCCTACCTAACTTTGTCTCCCCTAAGCGGCTTGCCTTCTCTGGGAATTCAGTGAGTTACGCTTGACCAACGGTTATCTGGCCTACGTGCTACGTTCCCAGCCCATGTCTATTTCTTCTTTTTGATTTCAGCTATGATATATACTTCACCCCGGTTTGTTCTCTGACCCACTCTGCTCTCTTCTTGCCTCTTAAGGTTACACCTATCGTTTTCCTTTCCATCGCTCGCAGCGTCGTCCTCAGTTTAAGCTAAACCCTCTTTGAAAGCCTCCAGGTGTCTGCTCCGTATAGGTAAGTACCGGCAAGATGCAGCTGTTATATACCTTCCTGTTGAGAGATAGTGGCAGTCTACCAGTCGTGTTTTGAGAATGCTTATTCTTCTAGTTACTTGAATTTCGTGGTGTGGTTTCGCGGTTACTTCCTGTCCTAAATAGACGTACCCTTTTACAACTTCAAGTGCACTGCTACCTATAGCTCAAAGCGCTGTTCTCTTCCGAGGTTGTTGTACACCACTTTCGTTTTCTGTAGAATAATTTTAAGACCTACCTTTCTGCTCTCCTTGTCTAATTCAGTAATCATGAATTTCAATTCTCTATGACGCAACTCTGCACCATAGACTTTTCTAAAATTAACTGGGACTCTGGCTCTGCGATCGTTCAGTCACCATGGGACCATGGGAATGATGGGTAGTACACGGATTTGCCTAGTCTTCTTGTTTGCGGGCTGCGAACACACTTTTGGTTCGGTTTATCACTGTGATTGGGTTTCATTTCGAATGAAAGAACGGACCGTTGTAAATTTCTGTATCCAACTTGAAAGGGTGAGCCTAAAAGTGTAAAGTTGTAAAGTGTAATTGCTGGACATTTGCTGATATTTTTTTCGTCACTAAACGGATTCAGGCTACGTGAATACAAACGGAGCCAGAAGTACTATGATTAGACATATTCATGTATTACCCATCATTCCGATGCCGGCTGAAGCGCCGTGCGCTGCAGCAGCCTGGCACTAGCGCCAGGGTTCCCTCTAGTGTATTTATAGTAAACTATGTTCGTCACCTCACAGGGTTTTGTAGTGCCTCCGTGATTGGCCTATCCTTGACCATGCGTTGATGGCATGTGACGTCACGTTCTACGAATTCATGACATCCCTATTTAGTCACAGATTTAGGCAATTAGTGACAACGTAATGTCCAGTAATCAAACGACGCCGATATTTTTCATCACTCAAGGATTGGCCACGCTGGTGCAGTATCTGGCCACCCCCTCCCGTAGGCATTCGTCAATTAACTCACGGCCTTCAGTCCTCACCAGCTGCGGAGCAACTGACCACGGCGGCGGTCAGATCTGCAAAGCAGCAGAGGGTGCTAGGAATCTCTGGATACGGACAGGCCACCATTGGAACTTGAACTTAGCAACGTTTAACGTTAGAACGTTATCTAGTGAGGGAAGTCTAGCTGTATTATTCGAGGAGCTAGAAGGCATTAAATGGGATATAATAGGGCTGAGTGAGGTTAGGAGGACAGATGAGGCCTATACTGTGCTACAGAATGGGCACGTCATTTGCTATCGGGGCTTGGCAGACAGAAGAGAACTGGGAGTAGGGTTCCTAATTCACAGAAACATAGCTGGCAACATAGAGGATTACTATAGCATTAATGAAAGGGTGGTAGGCATTGTAATTAAACTGAATAAAAGATACAAAATGAAGGTAGTACAGGCTTACGCGCCTACATCCAGCCATGATGACGCTTCAGTTGAAAGCTTCTATGAAGACGTGGAATCGGCAATGAGTAAGGTGAAAACACAGTATACTATAGTACTGGGCGACTTTAATGCAAAGGTAGGGAAGAAGCAGGCCGGAGACCAGGCAGTAGGAGATTATGGCATCGGCACTAGAAACGCCAGAGGAGAGATACTAGTAGAATTTGCAGAACGCAATAATCTGCGTATTTTGAATACCTTCTACCGAAAACGAGAAAACCACAAGTGGACATGGAGGAGCCCTAATGGCGTAAATAAGAACGAAATAGACTTTATAATGACTGCACACCCAGGAGTCGTGCAGGATGTGGAAGTGGTTGGCAAGGTATGATGCAGTGACCATAGAATGGTACGGGCTCGAATCCGCCTAGACTTGAAGAAGGAACGACAGAAACTGATACGCAAGAAGCCAGTCAATGAGCTAGCACTGAGAGGGAAAGTACAGGAATTCAGAGTGTCACTGCAGAACAGGTACTCTGCTCTTAGCGAGGAAACCAACCTTAGCGTAGATACAATGAATGATATTCTGACGAGTATCATCACGGAGTGTGCAGTGGAAGTTGGAGGCAGGGTAGCTAGACAGGACACCGGCAAGCTTTCCCAGGAAACGAAGAACCTAATTAAGAAGCGTCAAATCATGAAAGTGTCAAGTACAACAGACAAAATAGAACTGGCAGAGCTTTCGAAGTTGATTAATAGACGTAAAGTATGCGATGTAAAAAGGTATAACATGGAGAGAATTGAGCACGCTCTGAAAAACGGAGGAAGCGTCAAAGCAGTGAAGAGGAAACTTGGGTAGGCAAAAGGCGGATGTATGTACTAAGGGACAAAGAAGGCAAAATAACTACCAATATGGATAGGATAGTTAAAATAGCGGAGGAGTTTTACAGAGATCTGTACAGTAGCCGAGACAACCACGACCTTAATACTATAAGAACTAGCAGTAACCCAGACGACACCCCACCGGTAATGATGGAAGAAGTCAGAAAAGCTTTGGAGAGCATGCACAGAGGCAAAGCTGCTGGTGAGGATCGGGCAACATCAGATCTGCTGAAAGATGGAGGACAAATTATGTTAGAAAAACTAGCCACTGTATTTACGAGTTGTCTCCTGACGGGAAAAGTACCAGAGTCTTGGAAGAACGCTAACATCATCTTAATACATAAGAAAGAAGATGACAAGGACTTGAAGAATTACAGGCCGATCAGCTTGCTCTCTGTAGTATACAAGCTATTTACAAAGGTAATTGCTAGCAGAGTAAAGAAAACATTAAAATTCAATCAACCAAAAGAACAAGCAGGATTTAGAACAGGCTACTCAACAATTGACCATATTCATACTATCAATCAAGTAATAGAGAAATGCTCAGAGTATAACCAACTACTATACATAGCCTTCATAGATTACGAGAAGGCGTTTGATTCAGTAGAAATATCAGCCGTCATGCAGACACTGCGGAATCAGGGCGTAGATGAAATATATATAAACATTCTGGAAGAAATCTACAGGGGATCAACTGCTACTATAGTGCTTCATAAAGAAAGCAACAGAATACCAATAAAGAAGGGTGTAAGGCAGGGGGACACAATCTCCCCAATGCTATTCACTGCGTGCTTACAGGACGTTTTCAGAAGCCTAGAATGGGAACAGTTGGGGATAAGAGTTAATGAAGAGTACCTCAGTAACCTGCGCTTCGCCGATGACATTGCATTGCTGAGTAACTCAGGGGACGAATTGCAACTCATGATTACGGAGTTAGACAAGGAGAGCAGAAAGGTGGGTCTTAAAATTAATCTGCAGAAAACGAAAGTAATGTACAACAACCTCGGAAAGGAGCAGCGCTTTGCGATAGGTAATAGTGCACTTGAAGTTGTAAAAGACTATGTCTACTTAGGGCAGGTAATAACCGCAGAGCCTAACCACGAGATTGAAGTAACTGGAAGAATAAGAATGGGGTGGAGCACATTCGGCAGGCACTCTCAAATTATGACAAGTAGATTGCCACTGTCCCTCAAGAGGAATGTATATAACAGCTGTATCTTGCCGGTACTTAGCTACGGAGCAGAAACCTGGAGACTCACAAAGAGGGTTCAACTTAAATTGAGGACGACGCAGCGAGCAATGGAAAGAAAAATGGTAGGTGTAACCTTAAGAGACAAGAAGAGAGCAGAGTGGATTAGGGGACAAACGGGAGTTAAGAATATCATAGCTGCAATAAAGAAGAGGAAATGGACATGGGCCGGGCATGTAGCACGTAGACAGGATAACCGCTGGTCATTAAGGGTCACCAACTGGATTCCCAGAGAAGGGAAGCGGGGTAGGGGGAGACAGAAGGTTAGCTGGGCAGATGAGATTAAGAAGTTTGCGGGTATAAATTGGCAACAGCAAGCACAGGACCGGGTTAACTGGCGGAACATGGGAGAGGCCTTTGTCCTGCAGTGGACGTAGACAGACTGATGATGATGATGATGATGATGATGATGATGATGTGTTGACGCCGACGTTCCCCTCAGGCGTTTGATGTATATCCAAGGCCTTCGTCTTAAACAAAGCACAAAAAGAGTGCATATTAAAATGGCGGCCATTTTGTTTTATGAATAGATGTTTTTGTTTTTGTTTATAACTGTGCAGACATTGATATTATGCTTCGAAATGTAATTTACAGAAGGGGAACATTATATATATTGTTCAATAACACGGCCATAGTCTAGCAGTCGGATTCATAATTTATTTTCAATGGATTCCGCCAAATCGTCGACTTATGTAAATAAAGCTACATATCAGGAAATTATTTACTTATTTCGCACCTTAAAGCCCAGCACAGTAGCGGCTTGACCAAACCGTCAGAAAGCTCGCCCTTTACACTTCATAGCCGCTTTCACTTTTGTACTTCGTTTGTGCTCTTTGGAAGACATTCGGATTTCATAAAGTGTTCTACTGCGAGTGCGTCTCTGTCAATCAATTCAGATATGCTGTTGGGGAGATAGGAAAAAAGGAACAAGAGGATAGACTGACAAATGCAAACGATGTTTACGGCAAGTTATTGCTAGATTTTTTCGGAGTTGTGACCCGAAACAGTGTGCGTATAAAAATGAAAACCACAGCTAACCTTAACTTTGCTTGTAAAAGCTTTAGCTCAACAGAATTACATCTCAGGTTTTTTTTTCATGTCTTGTGAATAGCCAAACATTTCCTTTCATGAACAGACGTGTGCAACATTAAAGCATGCCATTCCATGACCAATAATGCATATTATAAAGGAGATTTATTAAGCAGAAGGGTTGATGCTTGGAAGGCTTGGAAGGCGATGCACCAGCCGCAATTTCCGAGCTTTAGCCGCTGCTGCACACTCGATGCTGCTGCCTCTGCGCCGGAGTATTTCCTCTTCTTTACAATGGCCCCGCGGAGAAAAAAAGGAGCCATCCTGGCGACTTAGTCCTGGGCAGGCGGCGTTGACCCGTGGTACTGCTTGAGCCTCTGGACGTTTACAACCTCGCGGTTGCGACGTCGCAAGTCTGATGGTGGCGTAAGAGGCTCAATGAGGTAGTTTACTGGCGAAGTTTGTTCGGCAATACGATATGGCCCATCGTACTTTGGCAGAAGTTTGGAAGAGAGCCCAGGTGTGCGATGCGGCACTGACAGCCATACAAGAGATCCCGGAAGAAAAACGGGAGTTGAGGTCTGGGCATCATGAATTGCTTTTTGCCTGTTTTGGTCATCGCAGGTAAAGCGACGAGCTAACTGGCGGCATTCTTCTGCGTGTCTGGCGGCGTCCAAGATCGGTAGGCACTCGGACGCGTCTGGTCGATAGGGCAAAATGGTGTCAATGGTGTGGGAGGGGTGACGGCCGTAGAGGAGGTAAAAAGGGGAGAAGCCTGTTGTCGCTTGCGTTGCCGTATTATAGGCGTATGTAATGAATGGGAGAACTAAGTCCCAGTTAGAGTGGTCAGGCGTCACATACATGGATAGCATGTCACCGAGAGTACGATTAAAGCGCTCGGTAGCCCCATTGGTTTGTGGGTGGTAAGCGGTACATGTGCGATGTACAATAGCACACTCAGCGAGCAATTTTTCAATGACCTCGGACAAGAAGGCGCGGCCGCGGTCCCTGAGGAGTTCTTGAGGGCCTCCATGACGCAACACAAAATGACGCAGTAGGAAAGTGGCAACCTCCTGTGCTGCAGCCGTTTTAATTGCAGCGGTCTCAGCATAGCGCGTTAGGTGGTCGATAGCAACTATTATCCACCTGTTGCCAGTCGGAGTCAATGGAAGTGGCCCATAAATATCTATTCCAACCCGTTCAAAGGGTCGGAAAGGGCATGGTAAAGGCTGCAGTTCACCGGCGGAGGCGTGTGGTGGAGATTTTCGGCGATGACATTCGGCACAAGAGCGGACGAAGTTGCGGACAAAGGTATACATGCCACGCCAGTAGTAGCGATGTCTAAGCCTTTCGTAGGTCTTGAAGACTCCTGCGTGGCCGCATTGTGGGTCAACGTGAAAAGAGGAACAAATCTGCGACCTAAGGGTTCGTGGAACGACGAGCAGCCACTTGCGTCCCTCTGGTGCGTAGTTACGTCGATAGAGAAGCGTGTCACGTATCGAGAAGTGTGGAACTTGGCGCCGAAGCGTTCGCGTCTTTGGGAGTTCAGAAGTGTCGGCGAGATGATTGAGGAGAGACGCAGTCCACGGGTCATTGCGTTGTTCGAAAGCAATGGTGTCAAAGTCAAGCGATGACAATGTGGAATCGCAAGCGGAGTCAGCTGTGGCATTCTGGGACAGGGGGGAACGGGAAAGGGCGTCGGCGTCAGCATGCTTCCGTCCTGACCGATAAACCACGCGTATGTCGTAATCTTGAATTTTCAACGCCCAGCGAGCGAGGCGGCCAGATGGGTCTTTTAACGTTGAAAGCCAGCACAGCGCGTGGTGGTCGGTCACGACGTCAAAAGAACGACCATATAGATATGGGCGAAACTTTCCAAGGGCCCACACAATGGCCAAGCACTCCTTTTCTGTGACGCTGTAGTTGCTCTCAGCCTTGGTAAGTGTGCGACTAGCGTATGCCACGACGTATTCTTGATGTTCCGGTTTACGCTGTGCGAGCACAGCACCCAGGCCTACACCACTGGCGTCGGTGTGGATTTCAGTTAGAGCTTCAGGATCGAAATGGCGTAGAATGGGTGGCGTCGTAAGAAGCTGTCGCAGGGTGGTGAAAGCCTCGTCGCAGGCAGGGGACCACGATAAGAGGTCTTTACAGCTGCTGAGAAGTTGCGTGAGAGGTGATATAATAGACGCGAAGTTTCGGACGAATCGCCGGAAATACGAACACAAGCCGATGAAACTTCGAAGTTCTTTGATGGTGGCAGGTTTAGGAAACGCCGTAACAGCTCGCAATTTCTCGGGATCCGGGAGGATGCCTTCCTTGGAAACAACGTGGCCCAAAATGTTCAGTTGACGCATGGAAAATCGACATTTTTTGAGGTTTAATTGCAAACCGGCGTTAGTTAAGCAAGTAAGGACGTGCTGAAGGCGACGTAAGTGTGTGTCAAAGTTAGGGGCGAAGACCACGATATCATCGAGGTAACACAAGCATATCTTCCATTTTAGTCCTCGCAGGATGTTGTCCATCATTCGTTCGAACGTTGCAGGTGCATTGCAAAGTCCGAAGGGCATGACGGTGAATTCATATAAGCCGTCTGGCGTGACAAAAGCGGTTTTGGGGCGATCAGCCTCGGCCATAGGCACCTGCCAGTAGCCTGACCGCAAGTCTAACGAGGAAAAGAACTCGGCACCCTGCAAACTGTCCAGAGCATCGTCAATGCGCGGTAGTGGATAGACATCCTTCCGCGTGATCTTGTTCAATCGCCGGAAATCGACACAGAAACGAATAGAACCGTCTTTCTTTTTGACGAGAACCACCGGAGACGCCCATGGGCTCTGTGAAGGTTGAATGACGCCTCTGCGAAGCATGTCGTCTACTTGGTCAGCAATGACGCGGCGTTCTGTAGCGGACACGCGATATGGTCGTTGTCGCAGCGGTGAGTGGGACCCAGTGTCGATGTGGTGTTCTACTGCTAAGGCACGGCCGAGAGATGTTTGTTCAACGTCGAAAGAGTGGCGGTAGCTCTCAAGAATGGTGAGGAGTTGTGAACGCTGCGAAGATGTCAAATCTGCAGCGATGAATGGCTGAAATATGTTTGCCGACATTGAGTCAGGCGCTGAGACGACAGCCAGTTCACAGACGGAGGTAGAAGGCACCTCATCGGGGACGGATATAATTCTGGAAGAACTGATTGTCTCGACGTGGCCAAGGCACTCGTGACAAAGTAGGGATAAAGACGACGACTCGTGATTATAAATTGGCATTGTGGTTGACCCTTCTACAAGATCGAGAGCAGCAAAAGGCAGGGGGAGGGCTCTTCGGGCGACGAATATTGGAGATGGTGTGAAGAAGACCGTGCCGTCGGATATCGCGCTGCATGAAACTGGCACGAACGCAAAGGAGCATGGAGGGATGTAGGTGTCATCGCTAACGACAAGTTTAGCGGCAAACTGGGTGTCGACGGACGCTTGGTCATCCAGTGAGCAAAATTCGACCTCAGCCCTAGCACAGTCGATTACGGCGTTATGACGCGACAAAAAGTCCCATCCCAAAATAATATTATGGGAGCATGATGAAAGAACCACGAACTCTATCGTATACAGAACGTCCTGAATTGTCACGCGGGCTGTACATACTGCGGTCGGTTGAACAGGTTGAGCACTGGCTGTGCGAAGCGATAATCCGGAGAAAGGCGTCGTAACCTTACGAATTGAGCGACAAAATCCAGCATCTATAACCGAAACAGCTGCACCGGTATCTACAAGAGCGACAGTAGGGATATTTTCGACGAACACATCAATAACATTGGTAGGTGACAAATGAGGACTTGGGCAAACCGAAACTTGCGCAGTTCTTGCCTCAGGAACTGCGTCGTCTAGTTTTCCTCCTCGTTAGGTGCGGGCCGTCGACGCATAGGAGAAGGCGAGCGGCGGCGTGGAGAGGGCGAGCGAAGACGTCCCGGCCGAGGGCGGTGGTCGTCCTGGTAGCGGGCTGGCATTGGAGTGGAGGAACCGTATCGCGTGTTGGAGTCAAGCGGGAAGAAAGGCTCACGGCGGTTTTCATTGGTGATATGCGTCCGGCGGCGGCAATACCTTGCGACGTGTCCGGGGTATCGACAAGCGTAACATATCGGGCGATTATCGAGGGTGCGCCATGGGTTGGCGGTGTTAGTGCTGGTCCAGTGAACTGGAGCTGGGGGATAGCTCGCGCGAGGCTGGAACGGAGGCGCAGGCGCCTTGCGAGTTGGCATGGCTGCAGCCGCGGCGTAGGTGAGAGGAGCAGCCACAAGATTAGGCTCGCGAGCAGCTGGTAAGGCCTCGGCGACCTCTCCTTGAATGACGTCACGTAGAGACGATGGTAAAGTTGTGGTAGCTTCTGGTGTGAAAGGCACCAAGGAAAGCTGTCGTGCAACTTCTTCGCGGACAAATGCTTTTATTTCGGCCATTAGTGATGCGTGGTCATGACCACTGATCACACTAGACAGCGATGCCAAATCGTGCGCTGGAGGACGTCTTGTCAGAGCTCGCTGCTTCCGCAATTCATCGTAGCTTTGGCAGAGGCTAATTACGTCGTTAACAGTGGTCGGGCTTTTCGCCAAGAGCATTTGAAAAGCGTCGTCGTCAATCCCTTTGAGGATGTGCTTACATTTTTCAGCTTCCGTCATTTCGGCGTTCACGCCTCTGCACAAATCGACGACGTCCTCTATGTAACTTGTGAAGGTTTCACCCGTTTCTTGTGCGCGTGTGCGTAAACGTTGCTCGGCACGAAGTTTTCGGACGGCAGGTCGATCGAAGACTGCTACAATCGACGTTTTAAATTGCGGCCACGTTCGGACGTCTGCCTGGTGGTTTCTAAGCCAAAGGCTGGCTACACCCGCGAGATAGAACGAAACGCGTGTCAACTTGTCCGCGTCCGTCCATCTGTTTAAAGCGCTCACCCGTTCAAAAGTCGAGAGCCACTCTTCAACGTCGTTGTCATCTGTTCCACTGAAGATTGGGGGCTCCCGCTGAGGAACACTGCCTGGACAGGTGGCCGGAAGAGATGGAAGCGTCTGCTGATCGGCGTCCGGCATAGCAGAAGGTAGCCGTCGAGAACGGAGTTCCAGGATGGTAGAGGGAAGGTGTAAGGGACGGTACCCGGCACGGCTACACCAATTATAAAGGAGATTTATTAAGCAGAAGGGTTGATGCTTGGAAGGCTTGGAAGGCGATGCACCAGCCGCAATTTCCGAGCTCGAGCCGCTGCTGCACACTCGATGCTGCTGCCTCTGCGCCGGAGTACTTCCTCTTCTTTACAATATTAATACCCTTTATGAACTTTCTATGGCGAACCAGGCACTGTAGTATCGGCTATTGTTCATAGCCTTTTGCACGTGTTTGTAATTACGTATCAGTAGAACACATTTCAATTTGATATCATATGAAGCCTCAGAGTGAGTCAAAGGGAGGGTGCCCTACCACCCTCCTTCCCTTGACAGGCAACAACGCTGTTGTCTCTCATTTCTTTTTTTTTGCGCTGTTTATTTCGTTCAAGATGTAAACATATTCTGGACCATGGCGTAACAATCTTGTTGCTTCGCAGTTGCCTCGCAGTTACTTAGTTACCATGCAGTTTTCGAGAGATGCATAAGGCACCGATAATGAAGACCCTGCTCGGCATTGTTATAGAGGTGATACTTAACACAACAGGATGACCAGACCACATTTCCGTGGAGATGGTAAAAGACAGGGTATGGACCATTCCGTGTTATTGGCGTGCGTTGGGTTGCCGACCGATCAGGTGGAGCCAATAAAACTTCGGTAAATATTTGTCAGGTTTTCGAAAACAAAATTTATCCCTGACGTCTCATGTTATCATAATGTTTCTGTAAACTCTACATGAACAGATGCTTGACTTTAGGCGTACTGTCGAAAATTTAGCGACTGAGTGCTCAGCACAGCATGAAAACACCCATCAATTGCATGTCACATTGAAATCATTTGAACACGCAATGTCTTTTCAAACTAAAAAGCTAACAGACCTTGAATACCACAGCAGACGTTCAAATGTAATTATTCATGGAATACCTGAGACCTCAGCAGAATCAGAAGAAGAACTGAAGGACAAGGTCGTGGTCTCTTTCAAGAAAAACTTCAGGTTAAATCTGAATCTGTAGGGCGTATTTATCGACTGGGTAAGCACGTAGGAAAGCGGCCTGTAATAGTGTATCTGCAAAACTTTACAGAAAAGAAAGAGATAATGAAAAACGCAAGCAAACTGAAGGGCTCAGATATCTTTGTTAAGAATGATTACTCAAAATCAACGCTAAAAAAACGCAGTCTGCTCTGGCACAGCGCAAAGGCCGAGATAGAACAAGGGAAAAGAATCAACCTGATACACGATAAACTAAAGATCGATAAGGATATGTATTTTTGGGATGAGGTGCAAAATAAGCGAGTAAAAATGACCGGCTACAAGAACACCGCACCCCAACAGTCTAAAACCTGACGTAATGTGCATGCGCACAAGCAACTTCGTCTACTTAATTTGAATGCCCGCAGTGTTATGAATAAAACCGAACCCCTCGAAATCCTATTACTGCAGCACGATCCTCACATTACTGTTATAACTGAGACGTGGTTGCATGAACAGGTGAATGATGGCGACATTTTTCCACCTTCCTATATGGCTTTTCGTAAGGACAGGCAAACAAGGGGAGGTGGTGTGGCCGTCCTGATCCAACAAAAATTTGATGCTGTCTTGTTGGATGATGTACCGGAGCTTGAATGTATCTGTATTAAAGTAACTTTGTGGGGCCACTCATTCATTGTATGTGCATTATATAGACCGCCGGAGTCAACTCTTGAATACCTATTAAAACTAAAGGAACACATGTCTAAATACCATGGCAAAAAAGTTCTTTTGATTGGTGATTTCAATCTCCCCGGAGTAGATTGGGAGCGTTTTGAAACCTTTACAGCCCATATCAACAATGCAAATGCAGTGTTTGACATCATGCTCGCACATAATTTGGTACAACTGGTTCATGAATCAACGCATTATCAGGGTACTGCTATAGGTCTATCTTAGATCTGGTATTTATTCCCCGTGACTTCAGTACACATACCGTAGTAATTGAGCAAAGGCTGTCTGATCACTACCTTGTGTCAGTTTCTATCCCTCTTGAACCGCTTTCGGCAACTGCCAACTTGTCCTTTCATTGTGTGAAAGACTATACACATGTCAATGATGCTTGCATTATCGAGCACCTAGAAACCTGTCTGATAGACTTTGTAGCTACCGATGTTTGTAGATTGTGGGACCAATTTAAACGCATATGCTTCTACTGTATCGAAAAATTTATACCGTCTAAGCGTAAAAAAGTGCATAAACATACGCCCTGGATGACGAGAAGCATCATTCATCTCAAGCGTAAAATTAAAAGATTAAAGAAAAAGCATGCTGACCCCAAAATTATAGCCGACGCTCTAGATAAGCTTGCACATGCCGTACACACCTCGAAGGAATACTACTTCACTACGTCACTCGCAAACTTCATAAAGAATGATCCAAAGAAGTTCTGGAACTATATTAGCGAAAAAAAGAAACCCATATCACAGGTTTTTGTCAATGGTTCAATGGTATCTGATCAGGCTGCCATTGCTCAACACTTCAATGAATATTTTCATAGTGTATTTTCTACCCCTAGTGCTTCCCCATCTGTCATAAATGCGGACAATTCTGCGAATGTAAACTTTATTTCTTATTCTGGTGTCGTTGCTATGTTGTTGAACCTAAAGACTAAGACTTCTTGCGGTCCCGACAATATCCCCAACATATTTCTGCGTCGCTTTGCAGAGTCTGTTGCAAAATACTTACTCGTCATTTTTCGAGTCTCTCTGTTGTCAGCGGAATTGCCAGATGACTGGAAGTCGGCACGAATAGTTCCTATATTCAAGAAAGGTGACCGCCTAGTACTACAAAATTATCGACCGATCTCCTTAACATCATCATGCTGTAAGCTTATCGAACACATAATAGCTCATAAATTAAATGAATTCTTAGAAGAACGCTCAGTTTTAACAAATCATCAACATGGGTTTCGAAAAGGATTTTCTACTACAACACAATTGGTTACTATCGTTCATACCTTTGCAGCTTGTCTTGATGCTAACGGCCAAATTGATGTAATATTCTTAGACTACAGTAAAGCATTCGATACAGTTCCACACGATAAACTAATTATAAAGCTTCGGTTAGTTGGTATACCAGAATTATTTATCTCCTGGATCTCAGCTTATCTACTCAATCGCAAACAATATGTTCAGGTAGGAGAAAAACAATCGGGCTGCCTTCCTGTGACTTCTGGCGTTCCGCAGGGGAGCGTACTAGGCCCCCTTCTGTTTTTGGTCTACATTAATGACATTGTCAATGTAATTAGCACCCCGGTACAAATTCGGTTATTTGCTGACGATTGTGTTTTGTTTAGAGATGTAACCTGCATTAGTGACCAATGTGATCTTAATACTAACTTATGCAATGTATCAAAATGGTGTGAACAATGGGGAATGCTTCTTAATCCAAACAAATGTGTGTATCTCCCCATAACGCGCAAAAAAGTCCCATTAAACTACACATACAATTTAGCTGAAGCACCTTTACTTAAAGTAGCCTCCTATAAATACTTAGGCTTAACGTTAACAAGTACCTTATCCTGGAATTCGCACATAAATAACATCTGCTCTGCCGCTTTCCGTAAATTATGCCTTCTCCGCCACAAGCTCAAGACTGCTCCGCCTAGTGTTAAACTCCTCTCCTACTTTTCCTTAATTAGGCCTAAACTTGAGTACGCCTCCATAGTTTGGGATCCCCACACAAAAATCAACGTCCAAAACCTAGAAAAAATTCAAAGAAAAGCAGTACGATTCATATATAGTAAATTTATGTCAACCGACTCCCCCACTGCATTACTAACAGCAAATGGTATAGAACTATTACAAATTCGAAGAACAAAATGTCGGCTACAGTTTCTTTCAGACATAGTGAACCACAGGCTACCCTTAGACACCGCAGTATACGTATCCCCCTTGTTAAGCAGACCCACTCGACACCACTATCCTCATTCCCTAACGCCAATCTTCGCAAGGACTGATACTTTTCGGTACTCCTTCTTCCCACACACAATAGATGATTGGAATAAACTAACCGAAGCATTTCCTCAACGCCCTTGACCATTTGTGCAAATACTCTTCCTCCATGACTTCCTTGAATGGTATTATCACCTTATTGTTCAACTGTTACTTTTTTTAAAAGCCATAACCCCTCTGTCTTATAGCAAAGAAATTGCGTAAAAACGCTTTGCAACCTTGTTTCATTCTGTTATTTAGTGTTTCATGTATGCCCACCCTGCTTGGACTTTTTGTCTGCAGTATTCTATAAATAAATAAATAAAATAAATAAATGTGTTAGAGGGGCACGAAAAATGAAACAAGGTAGCCCGGTAGTACCGGGCTACCTTGTTTATCAAGAACACAAAAGGCCCGAAACAGACAAGGAAAATGCGAGATTAGAATATGGTTGGTTAGTGAATACGGAATTCGAAGTGAGAGGTCTGGTGCAGATCAGCACGCACCACAAAGAGATGAGACAAGCAGTCGCGCTGACTTCTTGTTGAAACGCATGTAAGTGCCATACGTCCTGGTTTGTGCTGAATTTTTCACATCGAAAGGTGGTAGAGCTAAGTTTCACAGCAGCTCCTCCCCACACGTCCCCCTCTCCCCTTTTGGATTGTCGAGCTCGAAGGTAAAGAATCTTGGTAGCAGACGCAAAAATGAACAATAAGCGACGTGGCTTTGGTTCCCATCTTTTTAGAGGTCAAAGCATGACATCATGCGTGACGTTTATGCTCGGGTGACGTCGCGCTGAGGTGTCGACGAACAGACTGTCACAAGGAAACTTGTGACAGTCACAAGGAAACTGTCACAAGGAAACAGACGACGTCACAGTGCGTTGCAAGGAGCACTGCACAGTTGTGTTTGCCGTCTGCTCAGTAGCGAGTCTTCATCGCTAAAATGGTGTTTTGAAATACAGGTGACATTCCGACAAGTCCACTGCTACAGTGAGCAAATCCGGCGTACACACCTGTATTTCTGCGTGTGATGAGCGAACCCAGTCTGTGTACTCCTTGTTGTACCGACCTAGATGCTTGTACGCACAAGATAACGCACACTTCAGCTGAATAGTACGTAGGCTCGTAAACAAAGCAAGCGCTTTCTGGTCAATGTTTCCTTTTTCCTTCCGAAGCTTAGCACGAAATGTGGAGGGACAGGGGCCTTTGTTAGGCAGATTGTATTTAGTCCTTGCCTCTACAGTGAGCTCTGTAATGTGCTTCTAAAGTACTCTTACTGTCTCTCTTTTTCGCTGCAACCTCCCCCTTTCGGCAGCTTTCACGGACCCCATATATACGGTCTCTAAAAGCTGCCGAAGGGGGGAGGTTGCATATGTGTGCAGCGACCGTACGAAAGTGAGCGTATGTATACTTACGCTCACTTTCGTACCGTCACTGCACACATACGCACGTATTTGCTAAAACCTTGGCATGTCGCAATCTTCCAGACAAGAATGAATACGCCCCGTCGTCCTATCTCGAGCAACACTCGGCGAGTCTCCCAGGAGGGCTGTTACACATGGCCGACGCAATCTGTACGGAGTCCCCAAGACCACATGTTGTCCCTGCCGCCGCTGATAAGAATTGTCAGATAAAGTGTCGAGACGCCAGTTGGTTCGGCCATCACTCCTGAGCCACTGTGCGATAAGAGTCACTTACCGCACTGTACTGCCTTTCATAAATAAGGTACAGCACTATGGAAGCTATAGCGAAACCATAGGGTTTCTTTTAATGGGTATTGTTGAAGGAACTCTACGAGGGAGACTTCTTGCAATGAATGCGTTTGCTCGAAGAAATAGCTCGAACAGTTTTACCACCCGCAATCTGATTTTAGTTCGGCGCCGTCACCGTTGGTGGCGTAGCCGATACACATTAAAAACAAAAAAGTCAAAGCTTTGCCACAAAGGTGAATCAATGAACGCGATAGCAACAAAGTGGAAGGTCACGCGCAGAATGGCAAGCAGATAGAAACGTGCCCCGTGTTCCTCACGCACAAATTACGCACGAAACGTACTCGCAGGTACAGATGAACGCGAATAAGCGTCTCAGTTGTTAGTTTGCCCTGTCTGAAAAGCGCACCCTTTTCGCAAACGGGTGATGTGCAACGATCGCAGGGGCCTTTGTGTGCCCGGTAACTACCACAGAATACGTACGAGACGTACGACCTCCCCACTGCAAGCTATAAGGGACGCACGATCGAACATACACCCCTTATTTTCGACGCGGGCCAAAGTACGCGTGAGAGATGAGAGCCGCCGCGCGCTCACTGCGCCATCTTGCTGGTAATGCTGAAAACACGATAGTTCACCCCCGAAGATGACCGCTAACAGCGATAAGTGGTAGATATAAATAGCTTGCCGTTTGACAGTTCGTTTACGTTTCTTACGGTGGCTCAGTGGTAACACCTTGCATTCACGACGCGCCGGAGTCTTATTTGTGGATTTTTTTCTTTCTTGCGTTTTCATATATACATATATATATATATATATATATATATATATATATATATATATATATATATATATATATATATATATATATATATATATATATATATATACATGGTGCATGACATTGACGCCGGTGGCGCAATACAGCCGAGATTGTTCATGTAATTGCTATCGCAATAAAATAAAACATCCCAGGATAGCATTTGATTTGAACGCGGGCCCTCTGCAGAGCATTCGCGTATTTTCCCACAGATCTACGTTGGTGCCTGAAACTCACTTGGAAATAGAAATGTCGTCAACTGATGTGTAATATAGCATGCCAGAAAAGGAGAACAACAACCAATCATCACACAGTGCTAATTGCGCAACAAGCGTGTAGTTTAATGTTTCCCACCCACTGCAAACTGCTTAACAATACTTCTTTATCGTCGTCAGCTACATTCACCATCAACAGAGTGTGCGTATTACATCAAAGATGTGTAGCGGATAACTCGCTTATCCGCAAAAAGACTACTAAGGGCGTTGTGGGTGCTGTTCTACGTCACAAAATTTAGGATTACAAAAACAAATGAAAAATTATGGACCATCTCCGGGAAGGGATCCATGATGGCAGGCAAAGAAGGAGTGGTGGGCACGCTGTTGACGTGGCTGAGACGAGCATCGACGTGGGTGCTGGAAAACGGTTTGAAGTGAAACTCGGTGTAGCCTTTACACGAGTAAACGCATCTTTGAAACGCAAAGCCATGGGAGGCGGGTTGGGTTTCGAGTAAGTTTCATACCAGATAAACGAGCCGGAAGAGTATTTCCACTCGACATGCGGTGGAGCGTTGAAGGCAGTGAAGAGAGGGAAGCGAGAGAGAAGTGTGCATCATCCCAACAACTTCGGAGAAAGGAACGCGGTGCGGCGCGTTGGCACGGAGACACGGATGGATAGCGTTACACAGGCTAGTCAAAGAGCTGCTTCACATCTAAGAATTAGTTTACAAAAATTGAAGCAACGACTTCAGACACAGTTGAGCTTTCTTCAACACTGCAGCCCAAATTCACATGTAGGCAATACTGTAATCGTTGGTGAATCTTTTTTCTGCTTTGAGACTGAGTAATAAAATGAGAATGCTTTGAGTCCTAGAAATAAACAAACCTCATTGTGTATACGGTTGTCAATAGGTTAATCAGTGTCATTTAGCGTCTCTTTCTTCTTGCGACGTGGCATTCGCGATTGGTTCCGGCAGCACGCAGCCGGAGCCAATGACGGAGGACATGTTTACAATTAGAATATCGAAGTGCCGGACGCGGCACATCACTCATCTTGCAGGCCTAACTTCTTGCGTAGCCGCCCCGCCGCGGTGGTCTAGTGGCTAAGGTACTCGGCTGCTGACCCGCAGGGCGCGGGTTCGAATCCCGGCTGCGGCGGCGGCTGCATTTCCGATGGAGGCGGAAATGTTGTAGGTCCGTGTGTTGTCTGATTCGGGTGCACGTTAAAGAACCCCGGGTGGTCTAAATCTCCGGAGCCCTCCACTACGGCGTCTCTCATAATCATATAGTGGTTTTGGGACGTTAAACCCCACATATCAATCAACTTCTTGCGTAGCTTCCACATCGCTGTGCGTGGAAGTATACGGAGCCACCAAAACCACACTTTGTCTGCGGCTGCTGATAAGGACTGCCGATAAGTTGTTAGGACGCCACTTGGTCGGCCATCACTCCCATTGCCGCTTCAGATAACAGTCACTTCCCGTACCAAGAGCAACGTGTTGTTCTCACGAGTATTGCAAAACGTTCGGAACGTGCTTGTTGCGACTTATCGACAAGTGGTCGGCAATCGATTAAGTGTGGTGACGTTCGCGTGACGTCAACATTACGATATCAATTGTCTCGTGACGTCTAAACCCGGGGAATAACACAGACGCTTGGAAGGAAGTTAAGGACCACACACTGCATTGTGAAATGGAATGAAAAAATGATAAGCGCGTGACTCACAGGGATAGGATATAGAGAGAGAAGTTAATTGTAGCAATGTCTGGATTTTTACGTCCCAAAACCATGTGCACGATCAACTAATTTCACTTCATTTTTTTTAGTTTCCGGCTGCGCAAGAGGATATAACAGCGTGTAGTTGACAAGCGCGAAATATTGATAGGTTCAGTGCTTGGTACTGACACTGTACACGTGCTTTTAATAAATACGTGGCGAGGAAGGGATATCACTTGTGGGAAGAGAAGCGAAGGCGAAAAGGAAACCGGTTCCTCGTCTTTGAACACACGGTGGTGAGGGGCCCTACTGGCCTTCCCTTTTGAAGCCGAATTTACTTCGCAACAGAAATCTACATGTATACACAGACAGCTCCAAGCAAGTGCGAAGATCAGTAAATGCTGATAAGATACTGCATTTTGACATTAAGGTGTTTCTCTCATGGTGCACCTATTGGTTGCGACACTACCAGGCGTCAGGCTGCCGTATCAATCCTGGTGACAGGACGCACCAGTATGACTAGTCGTGATAATGTCAGGTATCAAAGTACTGAAAATTGCTAGTTATGAGTCATGGAGCAGATCTAGGGTGCCTAAAATATTAGCACTATTCTAGGGACAATAGTGGAGCGACCGCGGAAACGTCACAATATCCTGCGTGAGCACGTGGTGAGAAGCTCATACACTGTTGTTCCGATGGAGGCGGAAAAGTTGTAGGCCCGTGTGCTCAGATTTGGGTGCACGTTGAAGAACCGCAGGTAGTCGAAATTTCCGGAGCCCTCCACTACGGCGTCTCTCATAATCAAATGGTGGATTTGGGACGTTAAACCCCACATATCAATCAATCAATCATACACTGTCGTGACGTCAGGGAACAATAAGACCCAAAACTAGCGTTCAAAACTAAACTATTTGCGTGAGATCATACTCTGTAGTACATTTTCTTGGTCCCGGGCTTCGCTTACAGCCGCTGCTTTACGGGCCCAGTCGATCAGACTCGGTTGATCTTCCAGGTTCTCGCTGGCCGGACCTCTTCCCATCGCTCTGCAGCGGGATTTGGTATTGTTGTGCTATAGGACTGTGTTGGTCTGACGTTTCCACGTGACGTGGTAGGCAGCAAGTTATATTTTCGCACACTTTTATTTCTCGACATTTACGTTACGATTACTACTAATTACATCCCTTATACTTTCCTCAGCGTCATTGTCGGTTAGATCTCTTTAGTATTGTGTCTAACCATGACGTTATGGTTATGGACGTTAGGTTATGTCCTAACGATGAAAAACGAGTCATTGAATTTCTACTTCTGTGCTTGTTGCCTTGTGCTATTTGTGCGAAGCTTGCATTGCTTCACAAGTTTAGTCGGCGTTGTGTGTTTAGAAAAAAGTGGTTAACGATTTCTAGTACGGAGTACTCGACTATGGGAGAGCCTAAAGCCGTCCCGTTGCCAGAGCCCGAAGACGGTGAACGTCGTTTCGAGGCTGCCACCACAAAACAAAGCAAATATTAGGGAAAGATCTCAGCACTAACAAGCGTGAGCAGATGCTGCAGTTCCCAAAGGTGCGCCAATGACAACCGCATTTGTATGTGTCGTTTCCCGCTAACTGGGGCTCTCTTGATTGTGAACTTGTCAGTGATCAGCCGTTTCTGATACATCAATACGATAATTTTTGTTTAGGTCACTTGTCGTTTCACATCTCTCCATTTCACCGTCACTCAGATAGGAACTTTCGGCCGTCATTTACATTTCCTTGTGATCTTATATGCCTCTACTGCACTTGTATATTTGTATAATTGTGCACGCCGTGTACATGTATAAACAAATATGTATCGTATATATATATATTCTTGTGTATGTTGTAATCTATGCTCCTGTAACGGCCTCCGCTGTTTGAGTTATGTGTGTTAGGGGTGTGACACTTAGGTATTCATGCCTTTTTGTCACCCTCCGAGACAGGACAAATGTATATTTGTTGTCACTGTATGAAATAAATAAATGTCTACCTAAAAATCTACGCGTTGCATGTGCGTGACGGCTCCCTTCCCGATTCCTAAATTTCCGGAGCCCTCCACTACGGCGTCTCTCATAATCATATGGTGGTTTTGGGACGTTAAACCCCACAAATCAATCAATCAATCAATCCCTTCCCGATTCTTGGCGTGGAGGAAGAAAAGAGTCCATTGCACAACGAGATAGATAGACAGACAGATAAATAGATAGAGAGATAGATAGATAGATAGATAGATAGACACATAGATAGATAGATAGATAGATAGATAGATAGATAGATAGATAGATAGACAGATAGATAGATAGATAGATAGATAGATAGATAGATAGATAGATAGATAGATAGATAGATAGATAGATAGATAGATAGATAGATAGATAGATAGATAGATAGATAGATAGATAGATAGATACGCTCAAAGTCGCCGAAGTTCGCTAAGAAACGCTTCGCATTTAAAAGCGTTGTAGCAGCGTGACTGACTGTACGCCAAACATGGGCGCTCGCCTACTCGAGACGTGTTAGAGTTATTGAACGCAAATTACCCAATGAGTGGAAAACGTAAAGCGCGATTTGTCTTCCTTCTTGGCCGGCAACAATTATTCGCAGGGCAAGCGTAAGCGAGGAACCCGGAGTTACATCCAGGCAAAGCGAGAACGTTGCTCTGTGCGTTGCAGAACCATTGTTATTATGGATGAATGCTGGCAGCCGTGCCGATGCTTTCGCTAAGGTCGCCATCGGGCAGTGCGTTAGGGCAATGACAAAATTATTATTATTATTATTATTATTATTATTATTATTATTATTATTATTATTATTATTATTATTATTATTATTACTTCAAACTACTGTCAAATAACTAAATCCGCACTCTAAATTTTTTTGATCGGTGTCCATACTTATGGCCTGCGCAATGAGATTAACAAGAAAAGTTAAATACAATAAGAAACAGAATTATTGAGAAAGCGCTATAAGCGCTGGATAGCCCCCCAACGACCCGACAGTATTTTTTCTTATCTCAACTCACATATTTACACTGCGCAAACAGTGCGGCGCGTGTCGGCTTCGCGATTGCGACGATGGCGCGTGCTCGCTATTGTTTGCCTTGCGCGGTGCACCCGAGTGTCGTTGAAATCACTTCAAGGAAGTACGCTAAAATACGCCAAGACAAGCCGCACACAACGCTGACTGTTGACAAAATAACAATTAAATTCATCGACGATTACGACGCTTCCTAATGCAAATGCAGAGCTGAGATTATAGTGTTGTAGCAATGTCAACTTAATGTTCGGGCTTTGCACAAGGTATCCACCAGGTTATAAATAATAATTTTTGTGAAGTAGCACTGCACCCACTGCGCCGTTACTCATCTTTCGGCGTATAAGCGAGGCATCCCTCTGCACATATGTGAGAAATGTTATGTGCACCTTGCAGTTGGTGCATATGGCTGACGAACATGAAGAATTACGGCCGAGCACTTCGCAGTGGGCGGGAAGCATTAAACCACACGCTTACAGCACTGTCAGCGTTGTGCGATGAGTGGTTGTAATTTTACTCTTCCGCCACGTTACATTACTCATGTTAACGCGATTTCTTGTCCGACATGACGGCTGTATAGGGTGTTCTTCGCAAGTTTCACGCATAAGGGTCCCTCTAAATACGAGGGCATCGGGGATTTTCGCCACCATCGAAAATGCGACTGCCGCGTCCTGGAGTCGATTCACCGACTTCCGGGTCAGCAGTCGAGTAGAACATGTCTTCCTGGACTGCTGGGATGCAGTCTTTTTCTGGGATGTTCTCCAAAGGACTTTCAAAAAGGATCTGGCTCTCGATGTCTATGGCATCAGATTTCTACCAGTATCAAATGAAGAAGAAATACCTTTCGACCTAGTTATGTTACTGGGCCTGCACGGTATATGGCAATCTAGAATGGCGGTGCGCCATGCTGATGTTAATGCACGTCCGGTTAGGCAATACTTCTTTCAATCTGTCCGTTCGTTCGTGGAATCACGAAAGGTTCAACAAGAGGTGCCCGAATGGCTTCATCAAGTAGAAAGCCTTCTACAGATGAAGGAATTTTAAAAAGCCTGTTAAATATGATGCTTTTTACCTCTTTTCTTTGTTTCATGTTTCTCCTGTGTTCGATGTATATTTGTTTGTGAATGTTGTATGTACACAGGCAATAAAGAAAGAAAGAAAAAAGAGTAGCTTAACCACGAGACCGGAAGAGCGGTCGGGTGGGAGGATCAACTAACCTATTTAAAACATAAAAAAAAAAACGAAGAGTGGCCGGTCAACTGTTGTGCCGGTTGTGTAGCGCTTGTCCACGTCGTTCTCTCAGTCCATTGAATACCATTTTGCACTTCAGCTGTAAAGAACTGCTGTGCATTGCGTTGTCTCTCGCAGGTTTGCGGAGTGTTTCAATGCGTGCCGTTTGCCCTTTCTCGCCACGCGGCCAGCCCTGAGGCAAGAGAGCGGCAACTCTGTCTTGTATGGAGAATGTGCGTGGTTGCTCTCCTGCGCTCGAGCAAATCGACCGTCTATACAGCAGACGACGGGCGATGCACGCCGTGACGCTATAAGGTACCCAGTCTCTATAAAAGCTGGCTTTCGCCTTTGAGTCGTCGTAGAGGAACGAATAAGGGACCCCGAGAGCATTGTATTATCCCACCGAAGAACGTCACCCAAGTGAGGCAACCACTTGAGTGCGTCGTGTCGCAATGTTCTCGATTTCCTCAAGACGAGGTCGACAGGAGGAACGCTTCGAAATGCCGATAAACACTGTCTCGTTCGCTCAAGGATTCTACGCGTAATTCCCGGGTTCGTTCGGTTACAAGAATTTGCACCCACTGCTCTACTTACCTTGGGTCTCACAAGGACAGCTACGGTGATGAAAAGAAAGCGACCGAACCGAAGGTGTCCCTGTAGCAATATTGTTATGAGACAATGTCCCACAAAAGCGGTTAGATAGGCGCCGAGAAAGACCACGTGATTTTGGGGTAGAGCACAGCACTCGTCCTCCATCTTGGCTTGCGCGTTGGCACTGTGTAAAAATATCTTCAAGCGCCTAGTTTCGCGTGTACCTTCACTTAACAATATTTATATATGTTGTTAGGTCAAACGTATATATATATATGTTACGTCATCTCCCCCTTTTTTTTTCTTGCCTCATTGTGACGTGTATGCTAATATTAATGCCACATCACTACTGTGTAATACCATATCAACTATGTGTGCAATCTGTCTTACTATTTGTAATCTGACTTCACTGCCACGAGAAACAAATGTGCGCGCATGAATCTATGTTGCATGTGAGTGACCGTGTTTTTGTTTGTCAATCTTGCTATCGATAACTTCCGCGAACTAATCTCACTTAGGCGTGCTTATAAGGAAACCTACCTCACTGTACTTGTTACTTCGACAAAGTCTGGTCCACCAGGTGAAACGGTAGTGAAAATATGAAGTGCCAAACCAGTCTTTATTATATATATATATATATATATATATATATATATATATATATATATATATATATATATATATATATATTTATATATATATATATATGGCAGCATCGCTCTATAGTGGTGCGTGAAGCCTGAGGGAAGAGCAAAGCTGGCTGGCCGCCCTTGTTTCTCTTTATTTTGCTCGTTATTTCTTTCTTGCTGTCTTTTTTTCTATATTTCTCATTTCACTTTTTTTTCCAACTTCTTTCTCACTCCGTCTATCTTTTTACGCCTTTATTCCTTTTATTTATCTCTACTTTCTCTTTCTTTCATCGCTTGCCTTCTCTTAATTTGAGACTCTCATTGAAGTGTTTCACGTGCTGCACGGCACCTAGCAGTTTTTTTTTTTTCGTTTACCGCTCTCAATTGGCACACTCGGCAGTCGGGACTGCCCAATTCCTGTGGCGCATATCCACCTGAGAAGTTTTGCCGGACGGAACAAAAGTTCCCAATAGCTTCAGCAGCTTCCTCTTTAAAAATAAGTACAGTGTATGTACATATTACCTCCATCAGAGCTTCAGCATGTGCCCTAAGTTTCCGCTCCTTGTGACTGTATGCCGAAGTGGCCACCGGTATTACTATTGAAGCAAGTAGTGCGAGGTATGTGCCCATTTGACTTTAACGAGTCAGTTTCTATATTCGTGTCAACGCTGCCACGGGGGCTTGAATATCGTGGTAAAGGCAAAACTGCGCGAAACAAACACGATCGATCGATCAATCAATCAATCAATCGAGCAATCAATCAATGAATCAATGAATCAATCAATCAATCAATCAATCACATTTTCTAGTGATTGATAAGCACACATTGGTTACACAGGATTAGTCGAAGACCAGTTAGCTGTCAGGTATATTGCATAAATACTAATTTTTTTTCTTACGCATTCACCTAAAGTCACTAGAAAGTGAAAACCATCCGGTAAGGCAATTTTACCACGTTCTCTACATGGACGTATGAACACTGGCAATAATCTTTCTACAATGAATTCACTACTCGCTTAATTTGCTTTGATTATGATCACAGTGATTATTTCACTGACATGATTTAGCGGCGTATCCGGCATCAGCCCACTTTCGTGCAGGCGATGAGGTCACGTGATGGCGCCGACACCTGACGCCACATTAGGCGACATCATAGCGACGTCACCATGACGTCAGAGAATGACATAATGAGATGACGATGGTCGTTTTCATGACCCGCGTTGACAACAGTAACAGTAACACGTTAGCGACACAATAGTGACCTGAGGGTATGACATGACATGCTGACGTTTCTCTGCATGACTCGCGTTGACGTCAACGGTCAGTTTTCGCGTTTGATGTGTCATCTGCAGTTATTTCATCGTAATAAGTAACAGTGCCAAGAATGCCCGCCACAATGGCATCGAAGTCCACGCTGAAAACGTTCATTAGGCGACAGAAGAACGGAAACATGACGAAGCGCTATTTACGCTAACCAGTACTTGTTACGTTTGTGCTGACAATGCTACACTGATAACCAGGCCGTCGCCGGACATGTAGCGGACATTGTACGCACGGCTCTTCTGAGAGAAAAAAACTGAATATCTAATCTGCATAGCCCGCGCTGCACATAGCTCTTTTCAGAGAAGCTTAACCCACCATCTCGTTTTTTCGCTATCGCATCGTCTGCGAAAACGTGTGCCCTGCCGGCAATGGCCGATAGTTCAGGTTGCTCGTAACACGCGTATTTTCAGCCACTTCAAAGATCTCGCTGTTATAGCGCGAGCACTTGTGTCAGCAAAGGCAAGCTCACCACTTTTTCCACGAGCGCAACTCCGTAATACGTTGGGGAAGGCAATATAGTACCTTACGTTAACGCTTTCAAACGCTTTGTACTCAATCACATATACGCCACCTGCTTTTGCTATAGTTCTGTTGACTAGTGGTTCAGAATTACATTGACCGTTTGACGATTTCAACCCACTGCATCCAAAATGTGCCTTCGTTGAATTTCATTTTGAGTTTAATATAGTTGTCACTCTGCCGAAGGCACTACCACATTCGATGAATATTTCGACGGTCGGTATATAAATGTCCTTCCATGCATATATTCATAAATTGTCACACAACATCACGAAGATTACCTCGAAACATGATGTTCAAATTATGTTCTCTGCACCGTACGAATTGTCAGATATATGCGCAATGATAAGTAACAGTGAGCTTCCGCAGTGCACAACACATCATAGGAACAGAGGGCGTGGTAAATGTGGTGTATGAAATTCTCTCGAGTCGATACACCGGCCAAACAGCCCTTCAAGGTGCTTCAGTGAGCACTCCTATATAGGAGCGTAACCTGAATGTTAGAAATAAGTTCGGAGGCTTTTTAGCGGAGCATCGCAACACGTGCAGCTTCTCGTCGGATTTTCCAGGTATACAAAGTTTTTAAGGAAATAAAATGACAGAAGAAAGTGGGACGTTATTGAAGCTTTCTTTATTAAGAAATCATCTGACAACTGCGCAGACAGGTTTTCCCTTTTGTTGAATGCCGAAATCGAATGTCTTGATAGTCTTATTTAGTTTCATCAGTGTTTTTTTATTGTTTAATGCATTTCCTTTTCTTTTTCTTCTTGCGTGTTAATTAAAAATACAACTGGGTGCATTTTGATATTGCCGTCAGTTCTATGTTCATAGATGTCTATTTCTGAGCTTGGTTATTTTGTCACGTTGGCCTAATGGCTCTTTAAAACAAGGAAAGAGAAAATGACTCATGTCGAGCATGTAGCTTCCTCGATAAATCAAGTGTGACCATTTCTGTTTGCAAACTGATGGGTCAATTGTCAAGTTTATAGACGCGTATAAGACCACCTTAGTGGAAAAGAAATCCAAATCTTAGTCAGCGCTCGTATTTGTTGCGTCTTCTCAGTCTATTGAGTCAGTCGCTCTGCGCCTTCCTATATACATTTAGTGCTTTTTTTTTCGAAGATGCTTTAAGCAATCGCGTGGTCTGTGATTGAACAACTGCGTGCAACGCAGAAGTCCGATGTTCGATCGCCACTCGAACAGAAGTTTTTATATTATTTATTTATTTGCATCTGTGTCTAACTTACTTTGACGGATAATGCTGACTTTTTGCTCACAACCAACGACGCCGCAATTCCTGCGAGACGAGCTCGTCAACCCTATCGCATTAGTATATATCTGTACATGGCACCCATGTCGTGCACTCACAGGCACAAGAGCATGGGAGCCTTAGTCACCGCTGCGACGCATAAGTATGTCGCACCCACACGTCAATATTGATCGCGAACGGAGGTTAACCTTCTCATCGAATAATACCTAACGGGTGACGCATGCTGCGATTACACTACACGCGCAAATAAAGATTACGTGATGACGTCGCAAATGTGCGAATGATTCCAGGACCGGATAGAAGGAGCACCAGAGGCGTGAATCAAAGCGCATTGCTCCCGCGTACATTCTCTGAAAATTTCCGCAAAGAGAATGCAGAGGAATTTCGTGGATATTCCTCTGCATGATACCGTTTTCGGCCTATTACGTTTTTCCAAAAGGAAAAAAAATTTTGTCTGGCCACGTTGGAAGTAATACATTTTCATGTCGCGAATTAATGCACTCATATATTTTTACCGAAATACGGTATAAGCTGGCAAAAGTGGGTCTTGAGTGATATATCTAGAAATCTATACTTTTATTCTTCGTAAAATTAGCGTCTTTTAGGGGTGAAGCACCTTATCGTGTTGGTGTGTGATGCCACAGTTTAAATCTATCATAAACGCGTATGCGCCACAGGACTGGGTTAAATCCCGCCCCTTTCTTGCGGTCTATACTGTGAATATTATGAGTTGAAGGTTCGTTCTTAATAGCAGAAAAATTGCCCCGCCACTGTGGTCTAGTGGTTAAGGTACTCGGCTGCTGAACCGTATGTCGCGGGATTGAATCCCGGCGGCAGCGGCTGCATTTACAATAGAGGCGGAAATGTTGTAGGCCCGTGTGCTCAGATTTGGGTGCACGTTAAAAAACTCCAGGTGGTCAAAATTTCCGGAGCCTTCCACTACGGCGTCTTTCATAATCATATGGTGGTTTTGGGAGGTTAAACCCCACAAATCAATCAATCAAACATATGCGCATGTGAAATGCTAACCCGATGGTCGCGAGATCGAATGCCAACGGCAGCGGCCACATTTCGATGAAAGCGAAAAAGTTTAAGACCCGCTTAATTTTCAAACACACTTAAAGCAGCACAGGTAGTCGCAATCACCGCAGCCCTCCATTAATCACGCAGGACCATAATTGTAATCAGCTCTCACAAGATATGGGATAAGCTGGAGATATCGGTGGGAGAGGATTCGTTGTGCAGTGGACCAAATATATAAAAAACATGCCGCGAGCATGACGAATGATGCAGTACATACGCGGTGATTTAAATTTCTGAAGCCTTTCACTACGCGTCGTCTCTCACATATAATCACGTCATGGTTTGCGGCGTAAAACCCCAACAAGTGATTAACTGAACACGCTTGTCGCGCGTGTTTCCTGATCTCGTTCATTAGCAGCGCGGACAAGTAATCGCTATACACTGCATGCCTGTTAAACACCTAGCTAGGTGTTTAACACCTATAGCTAGCTCGTGTACACAACTGATGGGACGAGCAGGAGCTTTATGGAGTCCCATTAAACCACCTGAGTTCTTTTTTTTCTTTTTTTTTAACATTCACGTAAATCTAAGCACACAGGCCTTCGCCACCATCGAAATTCGACCTCCGTGATCTGGATCGAGCCAGAGACTTCCAGCGGGTGCTATTTAACACTCATTCTGGCAAAAAAAACTTACGGCAATAAATGCATTAAAAATTATTTTCGCATAACTTGCCGCAAAAATCACCCCTTAGGTGGTGTAAGGGTTTCTCCGCGGTAAGTCTCTTTCAGGCAGCGTCAAACAGGATATTCTTTTAAAGAAAGCATGTCAGGAATTGAAATGTCTGTACCGTACATAGTAAGCCGTGTTCGTAAAATGTCTCCATCTCTTGTTTTCTTTTTCTGTCTTGATATTATTTTACTTTTTTGAAGGGTGAAGAGTATCAACAGAACAAGAGAATTCGGTCAATAATCTAACGTTTTGCCCATGTTGGGCATCGCTGGGGCACGCCATGGAGGCAATAGGATTTTATAATAGCTCAATAGGGGAATCTGTGGCGCTTGTGTTTGTGGTAGCCGCAACTGACGACGCTTCTGTGTAGCATGTTGATTTGCACAAGCTTCATGCCTTTCGGCTCCACGTTGCTTGAAGCCGCCTTGTCGCAAGATAAAGCTCATCCAATGCTCCACAGTTCCAGCTCAATATTTCGACCATTTTAGGCGAAGTGATTAAAATCAGCACCTAAAAGTAGACAACGAGCCATTGCTAAATCTGCTGCTTGCTTGTGCGAATCGGTTCACGATTAGAATAGACTTACCAGCGCAAAAAGACGACACACATAAGAAGGAACACACAGACACTTGATGTGACACAACAGCGTACGACCGATACAGCCGAATAAATCGGACAGACGATTAGGCGAAGGCTGGAGTCCCATATCAGCCTGACTATAAGCCCACTGCATGCATGTGGGACAAACGCCTCTCCCATGTTCCGCCAATCAGCCCGTTCTCGTGTTTTCTGCTTCCACGCTATACCAACAAACAACAAACTTCTTCCCACCCAACTTTCTGTCTCGATAATTGAGCACCCAAATCTGAAAACAAGGGCTTACAACATTCTCACCTCCATCGAAAATGCAGCCGCCGCAACGGGGATTCGATCCCGCGACTTGCGGGTCAGTATATAACCGAGTAACTTAGCCACTAGACCACCGCGATGGGGCCAACTTTCTCTCTCTACTCCACGTGTTTGTCTTTTCTTGAAACCCAGTGAAGTTACGCGAAATTCGCAACGTGTGAAGCGTTTTCTGGCCAGCTGGTGATATTATCGCCGTATAAGCAGCTAGTGCTATAGGTTGCGTGCAAGTGGCGTCAGCTTGTCAATTGGCGTACCGTTCAATGATGCAGTGCCAGACGTGTGCTACAGATCTCGCTGTAAGTTTTCATCATACCCCAAACTAAATGAAATGTACGATGCTTGGCTTGCAAAGCCGAAAATGGAGAAACATGCCAGCGCTAACTCGCGGATCTGCAGCAAGCACATTCATGACCAGGATTTCGCGTAAGCCGCCGCAGGCATGAAGCTGAGGTGTTCGGTTACCGCTGGAGGTGGGAGCTCGCGAGCGCTCCCAGCAGCTTATCGCGGGTGTTAATTGATGATATTATTCATGATGTATAACGAGCAAGCTCACTGTAAATTAACAAAAGAAGTAAAAAAATGCCCGCACTTCAAATATTACTCACGATGAGGTACTTACCAAGCAAACAGTTTGTCACGTTTACGATCTCATCGAATTCGCAGAAAACTGACATCGATATGTTGTCGTCAAACGTATTGATTGATATGTGGGGTTTAACGTCCCAAAACCACTATATGATTATGAGAGACGCCGTAGTGGAGGGCTCCGGAAATTTCGACCTGTCGTCAAACGTAGATCATGGTGAAAAGTAAACATAAGTAATACGCCTGACTTTTATTATTATTATTACATGTGGGGTTTGACGTCCCAAAACCACCATATGATTATGAGAGACGCCGTAGTGGAGGGCTCCGGAAATTTCGACCACCTGGGATTCTTTAACGTGCACCCAAATCTGAGCACACGCGGGCCTACAACATTTCCGCCTCCATCGGAAATGCAGCCGCCACAGCCGGGATACGTACTACGCCTGAGTAAACATAAGTACGAACCCCTGAGATTTTTTAATGTGCGCCTAGGTTCCTTAACACGGACCTTTATCGCTTCGCCTCCATCGAAGCTCAGCAGCCGGGATCCCATCCCATGACCTTGGAATCAGCAGTCGAGCAGAATAACCACAGCAGTTTTCTTTCTTTCAAGCACACATCACAGAGCTTTTGTCTCTCGCCGCACTTGGATGTAGCCTCGGAGGCTGCCAAACAAACAACGGCGCTAGATCGAGCGCCTGTTTCCCGTTGGCTTGCAGGGCAAATGGCAGCGGATCAAGGTTAAAAAGCGAGCACGACCCTGGGCCGTCGCTCACAGCCACGGTCCACTTTTGTCACGTGGAAAGGCGACTCGACCTTGATCGTGGGCACTTGACGATTTCGCGAGCGATTCCAACGTGTCTTTACACAGTCCTGCTTGTCTGTCAGTATGAAGATGGATTTAGACTATATCTGTAGACTGTATAAAAATAGATGTAAAGTGTCTATTGACGTTCTACAGCTGTGAGGGTGTAGCGGTCAACTCAACTCAATTTTGAAATACATATAAAGGATGTTTAGGAGCATGAAAACACACAAGAATAGACGTGGTTGATGGCACCAACTTATAAAAAGCGTCGAAAAAAAAAAAACTAGGTAGATCTCACGTACACTGGCAATCGATGTTATGTAAAGTATGCTGAGGGAAGGTGACTGTACGTGTTGTAATTTTTTTTGTTGAATGAAGCTTTACGAAATTACGCTAAATATATGTACAAATGTTCTACGCACAGACTTATGTTGAAGTGTCACATGAGTATACAGTTGTTTGCAGTTGAGTAACGATGTCAAAACAGCAAAGTGGGTGCCCTCTCACCCTCCCACACTAATTTTGGTCTAACCCAGAATAAGGAGGCGATCTCGAGAGCACCTAGGCGCAGGCGGTTAGACAGACAGACAGACAGACAGACAGACAGACAGACAGACAGACAGACAGACAGTAAGACAGACAGACAGACAGACAGATAGATAGATAGATAGATAGATAGATAGATAGATAGATAGATAGATAGATAGATAGATAGATAGATAGATAGATAGATAGATAGATAGATAAATAGATAGATAGATAGATAGATAGATAGATAGATAGATAGATAGATAGATAGATAGATAGATAGATAGATAGATAGATAGATAGATAGATAGATAGATAGATAGATAGATAGATAGATAGATAGATAGATAGATAGATAGATAGATAGATAGACAGACAGACAGACAGACAGACAGACAGACAGATAGATAGATAGATAGATAGATAGATAGATAGATAGATAGATAGATAGATAGATAGATAGATAGATAGATAGATAGATAGATAGATAGATAGATAGATAGATAGATAGATAGATGCCTCAGCTTCACTCTTAAAACGCGATGCTGTGATCGGGCCCCGTGCAAATCGCCTATTCAATAGCCACCTTGGGTTCGCTCCTGGGTATAACAGTGTTCTGCGAGGATACGAACGTTTATGAGGGCAACTTTGGACGCTGCAAGCTGTGCTATCGATAACAATCAATTACGCCTGAGCGGTTTGTAAAGGCTGAGGCTTTAAACCAGCCACTTTTCGAGAAATTCACATGTTTTAACATGTACTGCGATTCTATATATATATAGTTTTTTACGCGCAATATTTGATTCTTTTCACCACGTGACATTCGTAAAAGTTTACGGAGATGTGGGTTTATCAAGGTGTGCGTTTAACAAGGTGTGGTATTCAATGATTCATTACTTCATGCGCAAACTTTTCAGACGTTGTCTGTGTTTCGTCCATTGTCTGAAAAATTGTGCATTGTAAAGATTTTCTTTCTTTTTTTTTGTCCCCAACATTTTTAAACACTGGCTTGGCTCCGTGATGGAACACATGCTTGCCACACGTAAGGCCTCGGTATTGTTCCAGCTCGAACCCAAGAGCTTTATTATTTATTTGTCTACATACATATCTCGACTTTTGCAATCACCAACATTGAAGATTCTGCGAAACGACCTCTTTAATACGATCGCGTTATGCAAGTCGACTCATGGATTCCGAGTGAAGGCGGCTGCGATTTGATGGGTCTCTATATAACGTGCACCCGAATCAAAGCGCACGGGCCTGAAACATTTTCGCCCCCATTGAAAATGTGGCCGCCACGCCCTGGACTCCATTCCGCGACTTTCGGGTTCACAGCCGTAACCACTAGACTACCGTGGTGGGCTGCCTTTTGATTGGTCATAATGCTAAGAAGCTTCTTCGCATAAAATTAAACGCGAGGCTTCCATTTCACCTTGTAGTTCAGGTGCACGTGTCGTCTTTGTCATCACTTTTTTGTGGCAGTAACTGTGGCGTGATGTTGTCCGCACTTTCCAATCTGTGCTCGCGTTAAGCGATGCCCTTCAGTGGCGGCGGTATGATGGCTGACGTCACACAAAGGCGGCGAACCTTCGCGCCCTTGGTCTCGCTTCATTCAGTCTTCGTTCCATCGCTGCTAATGTATGTGCACACCTCACTCATTGACTAGCCTTCCGTACAGCCGTACCTGAGTGGGCCGCCGATAACGCTTTCGAGCCGTTCCACATAATGCATCTAAACAGCAAAAAAGAGCCCCCGCCGCGGTGGTCTAGTGGCTAAAGTACTCGGCTGCTGACCCGCCGGTCGCGGGTTCAAATCCCGGCTGCGGCGGCTGCATTTCCGATGGAGGCGGAAATGTTGTAGGCCCGTGTGCTCAGATTTGGGTGCACGTTAAAGAACCGCAGGTGGTCAAAATTTCCGGAGCCCTCCACCACGGCGTCTCTCATAATCAAATGGTGGTTTTGGGACGTTAAACCCCACAAATCAATCAATCAGTCAATCAATCAATCAATCAATCAATCAATCAATCAACAGCAAAAAAGATGCTCTCGAATCATCACTGCCAGCGTTTTGATGTGTTATACGTACACTTTCAAGACGGTGTGCAATGAGTTCATGGCTCATCGTTGGCACAATCCGCGTTCCGTGTTGATGTTCTCAGACAAATAATTTTTCTCTTCTTTCGTTTTTCCGTCCGTTTTTCGCGCAGTATAATATGGATAAATAACAGATTTAAATATATGAGCCATCCGCATCTTTAAAAGAATGTTTATAGCTTCCACGTCATGATATGGGTGTTTAGATCTGTGAAAACAACTTTTTCATAAGGTGTAAAAGTGTTAACGGTCACAGCTTGCTTATTCTTAAGGCGTAAAGGCGCTGAAGACTCAGTCAGATCTGACTGACCTGGGATGTGTCTATAACTAGCGCGAAAAGGAACGGAGGACAATTGGCAACAAACCAGATAGGACGAGCACTAAACTTCAACCGTACAATATACTTTTGTAAAAAAGAAGGGCGAAGGCAGGGACATAAAATCCGTAAGATATAATCCTGGCGCCCCCAACGATGGATGCGCTGTCGCGCAAGAAGGCTGCGCCAGATGTACCGTCTTGAATTTTCGATCAGCGAATTTGTTCTTGGTCGAAGCTTTCCTTTGCGTGTACCGTCACAGATCGTGGTGAGATGCGTCTACCGAAAGCGGTTAAATCCCGATATGGATATCTGCTGCTCCTTCCACCCCTCCACTCCACTCCACTCCACTTCATTCAACGCCACCAGGTTCGTTGTTTCATTAGTGTCCACCAAGCAGAGCTGGCCGAAACATTTTTGTGTCCATTTTGTTTGGCATACGGTGTCTACACACGAATGCAGACATCCCCCTCACCCTCAGCCATGCTTCTGCACGAGCTACAGGTAAATGTTCTAGCTGTAAAGCCCAAATCTGCCCAAGCCACTTTCCTGGCTACGCCGCTGATGATTCTAGACGGTCGCTGACTTCAGCAGCTGAAGACTGATAAGCTACACATTTATTCCCAGACAAACGACGCACCTGATTCACAAGTGCATCCGAGATACACGCAAACAATGTCTATGCTGAACAACAAATATAAGCCCATCAAAAGTCGGTGTGAACGGCCAGAACGAAATGCGCTCGTGATACTTTCGCAATAGTTAGGTGGCTCGGTGTTTGCTAAACGTGGCGTAGCAGCACCAAACTCAGAAGTGAAAGCATAACCTTGCCAAATTAAGCAATGATCTTATAAAAAAAAAACAGCTAGCGTACAAGATGGAGTACGTTACAGAAAGGCACATGCACGCAGAGCGATATGCGCTTGCGACTCGATTGGAGCAGTCTTTTTCTATTGTGGTCAGTTCTGTGGAATATCGCAAAGTATACAGGAAAGGTTGGGAAAGGGAACTTGGCATGCACCCGTTTGTAGCACAAAACTGCAAAAAATTCATGCGTGTTTCTCAAAAAGAAAGCTTCTTAGTCAACGGAAAAATTTGTCGTCGTCCGGGGATTGAACCCTTTATGGCAGGGGCTCCGGATATGAGGGGGGAGGGGGCAGTGGGGGCCGTCGCCCACACAGGTTAGAAACCAGGGGGGGTCATGCCCCCCCCCCCCCCTATCAGCTGCTACGAGCAAAAACAGAGATATGAATTACCGCCCCTATATTCTTGTTCGCAAACATCACACCCACATTTCAGACATATTTCCGGAGCCCCTGCTTTACGGGGTTGTTGCTTTATCAGTTGAGCTAAGCGAAGTTTGGTCATGGTCCCGGAAAAGATTTTCGGCTTTGATCAATATGGGTTTTCTTGTGGCTTCTTGCTACAAACGGGTAGTTGTCTATTTTTCGCTTTTTTTGGTCTTTTTCATTGTTTCATTGACACATGTTTTTTCATATGAGCATGTCAGACTCAAGTTTTAGCGGATGAGACAAGCGTGCATTTATTTACGAAGAGGATCGATGCAGCAATACAAAGCTGGTGCCAACACTGTTTCCTACATAAATAATAAAGAAAATATTGGCACAGGTACACGGTAGGAAAAAAAATAGCGTGTTACTTTGTTTTGGTAGTGCTGACATAATATGTTTGTTAAAGACAGATTGACGGAAAGGTGGAAGCCTGAAGAGAGGAAAAATTTATGAACATGAAGTGTGGCTCAAGCCGACGTTTTCTTTACGGCAGCCTTGACAAGGTCGACTGCAGGGCTAACGAAGATTTTCCTTCTCTTTGCTGAAACACGCAATCTTTCGGCTTTTATGACTCTTTGAAGGGGGTATAACGATCTAGAAAGAGAGTTCATGGGCCTCCTTTGGAAAATGCCCAAAAATGGCAAATCAGGGCACGATAAAAAATAATAAATCTGTTTCTTAGTATACAAATGGAGTTCTGGTGTGACAGTTACTGAAGCGTGAGAATTAGGGGGACGTTGTATCGTACGATAAGCCGCCGTTCTGGCTTCTAATGACTTTGGGACATTGAACAACATATCGCGCTCCAATAGCAACGATTTGCACTATTGCACCTCCGCGAACGCTCTACAATGAGTCATCAACGAGTGGTCAGTGGTATCCAGCCCGAAGATTTCTGCGAACGAGTGACCGGCTTGTGGTCAGCTTGGCGCAATCCATCGCAATAGACACGACTGGTAATGTCCGTCACGTGCTTTCAACAATGGCTCCCCCCCCCCCTTCAATAACGTGGGACATAGATTCCAAGAAGTGAAGGCTCAGAGTGGCTGTGTAATAGAGGCAAAAGGAGGGGAGGGGCGTAAGTTGGGGGAGGGGCAGAAGGGGGAGGGGAGGTGGACACGACGTCTTTCAAAGCTCATCCGTATCGACAGTCTCTTGAGCAGGCGCGTGAGCTAAAATGCAGCGAAAAAAAAAAGAGGCCGATAAGGCTTATCAGACGCTGTGAGCAGAAGCAACCGATGTCCATCGGAGAGACCTCGATCCTGTCAAACGGTTCTCTCTCTCTTTCGCGTGCGGATGATGACACCGGTTTGCACCGGTCTGTCAGAGATAGTAACGGGAACCATCGACAGCCTCGTTCTTGTGCAACCCTCGTTCCCAGCTGTGACTCAGCTCAAAAAAGGGAGAAGAGAGATAGAGAGGGAAAGGACAGCGTGGTCACCATAAGAGGCTCGAAGCTCCCTGGGGCCCGCAGACATCCCACACCTTCGACGACGCCAGTATACCGTGACAGACATACGAAGCCGGACCCGCTCGCCGCTACAAGTCGAGCGCCACGAAGTGTCCTGATTCACCCGTAGCAGTCCCTTCCACGTGCACAAAGCGTATCCTTTCTGTCCGTTTCCTGGCCACGCACGTGAATGACCCATACAGTCCCCAAGCAACAGTGGGAAGCTTCTGGTCAAAGCTGGGCGCCCGGCGTCACCTGCGCGCTGCTTCCGAGGCGCTGACACTCTGAACCGGGGCCCGCCACCAAGCCTGCTGCCCGACAGCGGTTCAGGTCAACGGCTCTGGTTCGTTTGAAGAAAAGCAACGCTATCACCTGATCTGCGAGAAAACAAAAGAAAGCAAAAAGGCAGCTCGTCCACCTCCACGAGATCCACCTCTGCGACAGGGAGGACGCCCTGCGGCAAAGCACCCGGTGAGTGGTGATCGCCTCGTGGTTTTACCGTCTTCGTCCTCATTATGACAGTAGGGGACGTAAACCTGTTACGCTTGTTGTTACCGTCTTTGCTGCACCCTTTCCGCATAGATCTTTGTATTTCCGACTGCAGAAGCAACCTACTCACCATGATGGTCTAGTCGTCATGGTGCTCGACCTAAGGTGGTGGAATCGAATCCCCGTTGAGGCTCCCACATTTTCGATGAAGGTGACAGGGCTTGAGGCCAGTGCACTTAGATTTGGGTGCACGTTAAAAAAACACCAGGTGGTGGAAATTTCCGGAGCTCTCCACTACGGTGTGTTTCGTGTTTCATATCGTGTTTTCGGGATGCAAAATCCCAGATATAACTGTTAAAGACGCAGTAAAACGCAAGGCACTTGTTCCAGTTCATTACGTTCCTGTGCGCTTGCCGCTCTATTTTTGTGCTGTACTTGCAAAAACTCACAGGCTCTATTGTGCATTCACCCGCTCGAAAGTGAAAAACCATCTTTTTTGTTTTTTGAGAGCAGGGAGGTATGAGCTGTGAAATCACGTGCTACTGGCAAACGCGGTCGTCAACTTCTTCTCTTGAAATTCCGCGCTGTCCGATTTTGTTCGCTGCGCAAACGAGGGCGCTATACAACGGCATCACGTGGCGCTAACGTAACACGAAGTCACGCCAGAAATCGTGACGCCATGATTACCTCGCAAATTTTTGTGACATCTGAAATCATAATAATTTCATACGGTGACATCATCATGGGATGATTTTTGTCATCATTCATTCAAAGCGGCGCGTGTAGGGTCACTACTTGGGGTCGTATTTCTAGTTTGATAATGCATTTAAGGCTGTCCCATTGATAGCGGTATTTAACGATCATGCATGCTGGCATTTTAACGACACAATTGCAGAGACCAGCGGAGTGGACCTTGAAGCGTTCTTCGACACTGTGCTTTAGCCACCATATAGGGTCACTCATGTGGTCTGCGCCGAGTGCTTCGTTATCGCGGGGGCGCACTCGAACGTTAACCTGCGTACTCCACAACTGCGACTCGTTCTACTCATTGACAAGATAACGACCCGCCAGTGGGGCGGCGGCCAAGGTTCATTGACCAGTCGTCAAGGGAGCATCAGTCGCAGCGTTGGAGGATCGTGCAACAAATACAATATTGTCGCCATGACTATCATAAAAGCAATGTTAGGCTTCATTACAGCCTCGGTTACAAAGTAAAACTCGCCGCGCTGGTCTAGTAGTTAGGGTGCTCGAGTGCTGACCCGAACGTCGCAGGATCGAGTGCCAGCCCATGCGGCCGAATTTTAGACGGAGGGAAAGAGGCCCGTCTGCTTAGATCTGGTGGTCAAAAAAAATTTTGGAGCCCTCCACTATAGGGGTGCGCGGCATCATGGCGTCGTTGTTTTGGGACGTTAATTAGTATTACAAGCTAAGAATGAATGAAGGCTCCATTTTTCTCGAGATAGTCAGATCAGATTTCCACAGCATGACGAATTCATAAGCAGGGTGTGGGTGGTGAAGCGTACGCTTCGACAAGCATACTTGTCATGATGTAAAATGGCAGTTGATTATTTACGTTACGTGAAGCTGAATAACAAATTTCAAGTAGCTGACTTACCCATGAGGCACGTGTTCACGCCGATAGATTTTGGCCAAACACTTGAACTTCCTGGCAGACTTGAGCAAAGATTTACGACTCCATGGCTTAGCCAAACGTCTCGTTTCAACAAGGGACGACGAACATTTATTTCATGCTTGGCAACTACTAAGCACGATTCTCTCGGGCACAAATAAATGGAAGGTGCGTCGTAGGCCGAGCATGTGTGAATACTTCGGTTATGACAGACTAGTCACCACTAAGCAACACGAGTTGAAGGTAGTTTTCCTCCACACTTGCTATTTTTACAGAAAAGATGTTTGCTTCCATTCCATGCGCCCCGCCGCGGTGGTCTAGTGGCTAAGGCACTCGGCTGCTGACCCGCAGGTCGCGGGTTCGATTCCCGGCTGCGGCGGCTGCATTTCCGATGGAGGCGGAAATGTTGTAGGCCCGTGTGCTCAGATTTGGGTGCACGTTAAAGAACCCCAGGTGGTCGAAATTTCTGGAGCCCTCCACTACGGCGTCTCTCATAATCATATGGTGGTTTTGGGACGTTAAACCCTACAAATTAAATTAAATTCCATTCCATGCGCGCCCGATAAGGGGGCTACACCTTGCTACTCGCTACTCGCATCCGTATTGTCGACTGGAATGGAGGCTGGCAGATCTGAAGAAAAAAGAGGGCTTTGAGCCACGCTAAACACCAGTGCTCGTTTATTTCTCAGAAAGCAAGAAGGTTCTTTCCGAACAGGGTCACAAATCGTGCAAGGATGTCTGGTTTGACTAAGATGAAGAGTGTTCGGTCTAATATCAAATAGATCCGTTTCACCTAATCAAAAGATCGATGAACCATTTGACACACTACTGCACCGTCTACGATTTGGTGCTGCATACGCACCTCAATTGTTATGCCGCATAAAAAGAAGGACGTTCCCGCACTGCGATCATGTCGATGCGTCAGAGGAGCATATCCTTATAGAATGAACAACGCACTCAACTGCCTTGACAGACGGCCATTAAGATTGGCCAAGCACTTGGACCATGGATACATTGTAATAATCAAAGACGCGCAGTGAACGCCCCCTGGTATTTTTTTTATTGATTGATTGATTTGTGGGGTTTAACGTCCCAAAACCACTATATGATTATGAGAGACGCCGTAGTGGAGGGCTCCGGAAATTTTGACCACCTGGGGTTCTTTAACGTGCGCCCAAATCTGAAGGTTTTTTTTTTTTTTTATTGGACACAAGTTTAATGAACTGTCCTCAGTTGCTATTGCTCCTTGCCCTTATCTGTACGGACTCTATCCGCGATGTGATCACGCTATATGAACTGGACTATGCCCATATGATTGATTGATTGATATGTGGGGTTTAACGTCCCAAAACCACTATATGATTATGAGAGACGCCGTAGTGGAGGGCTCCGGAAATTTAGACCACCTGGGGTTCTTTAACGTGCACCCAAATCTGAGTACACGGGCCTACAACATTTCCGCCTCCATCGGAAATGCAGCCGCCGCAGCCGGGATTCGAACCCACGCCCTGCGGGTCAGCAGCCGAGTACCTTAGCCACTAGACCACCGCGGCGGGGCGAATATGCCCATATGTACTGTGCTCATTCATGCATTATAAGCCCTATAAGGTATATACGTACGTAGTGCCTCTGATTATCTTTTTTCTTCTTTTATTGTTAATTTTTAGTATTTTTTTTATCTTGTACATTACTGTCAGGATGTTGGTATAGCCAGCTCTAACGTATCCTACCTTCCCATATTTTTTCAAATATAGATAAAAAAAGAAAAAGTGTGGCAGCGGCGCTTTCCTCGGCGTTTTTTGTGCAATGAATATACACTCTCCAAGGTAGAAATGAAACCAAGCGTTGACGTTTCAGGCCCCGTACGGGTCCCTCGTTCAGAATGAAGATGTTAGCATGAGCGCGCGGCTATTTATGGGTCAGGTGGCGCAGAGTGCGGGTGTATATCTCGGGTAGATTTCTCTTCGTCCTGCTTATCTTGTGACTATTCGTCTGAATTTAAAACGAGTCTGAAAGCAGACGGGCAGATAAATGTCTTTCCATTGCGATTATAGCTGCTGCGTCCCAGTCTTTTTTCTACCTTGGCGAGTTTATTGCACAAGTATGATTCCTCGCCAGGCGATTGCTCGTCGAATTAACCCTTGATTATTTCCTCCGCGTTGTGTGGTAGCGCTTCTGCAGTGTGACGCAGACATACAAGGAAAAAAAAGGAAGAGAAAACGAGGAGGCAGCGTCACAGGAAAATTTTGAAGTCCAGCCATTAAAATAAAAAAAGAAAATGGAATGTGCTGGATATTGTGCTCGTATACGGAGTACGAAGCGGGAAAAAAGCGGGAAGGGGGGGATGAAACAGGAGCATTGTGGGAAGTGTGACACATACACGACGAGCAAGGGGCTTCGGAGAAGGTTGGCTTGTGGATGTGTTCTCCCCCCCCCCTTTTTTTTTTTCTGCCTCCATGTACGTGACGTATAGATCACTGCGAGGAACAGGGAGATGAACACATTTTAACACAGCACTCCACTACGCGCACACAAGAGGAGAAGGGGCAAACCGCAGCGCTTCTTCTCTTGAGTCCACGTATATAGTCGTGCGCTGTGTTAAAATACGTTCGAGTACTGCGACCAAACCTTCTTCACTGGGACTAACTGGCCCGGCTTTCAGTCTTTCAACCGGGAGATGACGCTAACACTGGACGAATGATAGAAGAGCAGCAACGCGAACACTGAAGGCGAAAACGGGGCCATGCACGAGCGTAGAATGCTTACAAAGACCACGTGCGCGTTCGTCTCTGGTTTCTCACGTCGAAAAAAGGAGCGGAGAGTCGTCTACTTACAGCAGGAAGATGTGCAGCAGTATGCAAGCTTCGTTGATAATGCGTCTCCCGAGTGAATATATTGTTCGTAATAATTTTAACAGCAGAGCGTTGGTCCAGGACCCGAAAGCAAAAGTGATCATCATCTTTTGCGCGGCGCTGCGCATCTTACACGTGAACCACCGCGCTTTGTTTTCACCCTCTTCATCTTCGTCCTCTTCTGCTTCGCTAACACAACACGCGTGCTGACTTCTCCGGCGTGGTCGGTAATAACCGTGACGGGTGAGGGAACCAATAAGCAGAAGGAGAGATGAAGAGAAATGCAGATATTCGTGGTGGTGAAAATACCTCACGAGGTGGGTTTGAGCCCACGTGCCCACAATTAAGGGGCGAGCATCTTGAATATGCAAGCAATGCTAGCAGAGAATAGCGTAGTTTTGTATAGTATCGCATAGCAAGGGGGTGGGAAAGGGAGTTGAGGCGGAGGAAGGGTGAGGGTAAAGAAAATAAATAGACATGAGAAATGGGGATAAAGAAATGCAGAAAGAGAATTAAAGAATAAAGAAATAGAGGGAGATAGAAAAACACGAAGAAAGAGGAATAAAGCAAAAATTTACGAAAAGAGGGAGAAAGCGAAGAAAACTTAGGGAGAGAAAGATGGGGGGGGGGGGGGCGGCGAAAGAACAAGCTAAGGAGAAACAAAAAAAGGCCACCAAGCTCTGCACTTTCTTCAGGCCTAGCCCGCAAAGCTAACTTCTTTTTTTTTCTTTCTTGGGGAAGAAAAATAGAAAGAAGAAGCGGCAGACAACCTTCAACCACTTAGATATCTTTAACGTGCACTTCAAACGAAGTGTTTACACGGCCCTCTAGAGTTTCATCTCCACTGAAATGTTGCCGCCGGGACACGATCCCACGACCTGCAGGTCAGCAGTCAGGCGCCATAACCACAAGGCCGCGCCACGGCAGGTCAGAACAGTATGCACGCCTTGAAGTCGATGATTACGCGATGTTTTTTCATTCAGTACCGCGGTTGCGTCACCGAGACACGTGCTTGGCGCAACAGTATCGTCGAGGAATCCCCAGGAGTTGCGGCCTTCGTCGCGCGGTCCCCCAAGCAGAACTGCAAAACGCCAAGTGTGCACGCGCACGCTTCTCTCAACGTTTGCGTAAGTGTGAATCGTGTGGGCAAGGAAAAAACCTTTACGACTCATTTCACTCGGTGAAAACAACCATTAACGTGCACTTCTCGTTTCGAGAGGCCGGCGCCTGCTCCTTTTTTACTGCTCGGCCCGAGGCGCTTGAGAAATGCCACGGATTCTCGGCTTCACCGGAGGCAATAATGTGTTCAACGGAAACGAGCGCGGACAACAAGGCTCTTAATCTTCTCGGGAAAAAAAAAAGCCACGTCACGCGCGGGTAAAGAGAGCGCGAGATCAGAGCAAAAATTACGTCGCGATTTCCAAAGCGTATACTTCTGCGCGTGCAGTTATTCAGGAAACGCGTTTCATAACAACTCGCTGCTCGTAAAGGCAGGCCAGTAGCCAGGAGGAGGGGCCGGGACACCCCTTCCCCGAATTTCGGTAAGGATATGGGTGTTTTCGAGCAGGGAACACGTTTTTCTCGCGCCAAATGCAAAACACATGCGAGAAGGAGCGACCTCCAGTTCAGCGAACGGGCCCAACCCCCCCCCCACCCCCCCACCCCCCCAAAAAAAGAAAAAAACAAATCCTGGCTGCGGGCCTGCTTTAAGCTATATATTTATTTCTTCCTCAAAGTAACACAAATTCGACCGCGTAGTGGGCGAGTAAGCCTTGAGTGCGTATCCACCCCGTATATGCACAAATAGCTGTGCGGGTATTTGTGTGGCTTAATTCCCCCAAATATTTCTCTTATGCATTTGTTTACACAACTCGAAGACAAAAGCCAATCAATCAATCAACCAATTAGTCAACCATTCAATCAATGCTTATTGAATAGGCTAATACAAAAAGAGGTTACATAAATATTTGAACCATTAGCCTGTGCACCTAATTTTAAGTCAATATGTACCGTTTTTAAGTACAATTTTTTAAGTACAATAAGTAGAATTTTGTCTGTCACCTAATTCAATTAAGCATGGCTCAATGATTCAGTACGTTATGTTGGGCTAGTTGGCACATATTAGGCTGAAATACGTGGCGCAAGGTTGCCAAAGAGAAGAACGATTTTCTTTTTTCTCTTTGGCAACCTTGCGCCACGTATTTCAGCTCAATAATTCATGCAGTCTCGATTCCGTCGTTCGGACAGCTGGTCAGGTATCATTCATTCATTCATTCATTCATTCATTCATTCATTCATTCATTCATTCATTCATTCATTCATGCATTCATTCATTCATTCATTCATTCATACGCACACACATACATTAATTCATTCATTCATTCATTCATTCATTCATTCATTCATTCATTCATTCATTCATTCGGTGGGTCGGTCAGTCAATGAAACAGAAATCAGCGTCAGTCGTGTTCGTTAGGGGTTCTACGTTTTTTTTTTCTTTCGAGGATATCTGCCTGAGGTGAGAGCCGACTGAGCCTGGCGACCCGCCCTCACACATTCACCGACTCCACGATCACGCGCGGAGCGACCTTTTTCCGTGTTTACGCAATGTTGGTCAGTCGTAACGACGGTCCCGTACCGTTATCAGCTGCATACGCTCAGCATGCGTACGGAGCGTGGTGCTTGCTCACCGTCATAACAGTGACAACGTATACGCAACGCGAAGAAAGCCTTTACGCCCGTCTTCTCACATTCGTCTACTGTGCACGCACTCCGGGAATCGTAAGCAGCAATCGTAAGCAGCAGAATCGTAAGCAACAAACTGGGACTATGTTTGCAAACACGGGCTCTGTTGACAAACCAACTGGAACTATCTTTACAAAAATTGGCTTTGTTGTCACAAGATTAAAAAAAACACACGAAAACCTCACAGTCTTTTATGCTCTGCCCCGCCGCGGGGGTCTGGTGTCTAAGGTACTCGGCTGCTTACCCGCAAATCGCCAGATCGAATCCCGGCTGCGGCGGCTGCATTTTTGATGGAGGCGAAAATGCTGTAGGCCCGTGTGCTCAGATTTGGGTGCACGTTTAAGAACTCCAGGTGGTCGAAATTTCCGGAGCCCTCCACTACAGCGTCTCTTATATCGTGGTTTTGAGACTTCAAACCCCACATATCAATCACCAATCATCTTTTATGCTCTAACCTAAGATGGCTGGAAGGCGACAGCCATCTTTTTCTTCTCAACCGATGGCCCCTCGCCTATACCGAAAGCTTTCTCCACTTAGTGTGGTTTTTGACAGCCTCCGTGATCAGCCCATCATTCATTAAGTTCTCGCGTTCCACTCTTGAAGGAAAATCACAAGTATTCTCCAAGTTTTGACGCGACTGCGTTAAACAGAAATTCCGGCGTCGGCGTCATTGGTTGTGAGTAAGAAATCGTTTTGTCCGTGACCCCTAGAAATTGAGAAAGACGCAAATAAAATAAATAATAAAAAGCTCCGGTACGCGTGAGGATCGAATGGATACGCTTGCGTGGCAAGCATTTGATACATACCACGAAGTCAAGGTAATGCTCGAAACTGACTCGGAAAGGAAACAGAACGTGAGTGTAACGCAATTGAAGGACTCCTCAACGCGTGTAATACTGCGTGGTAGAATGCGCAGAATCGCGCCAGGCGTCAAAACAAATAAATTGCGCGAAGACAGGGTCTTGCCTCATGGACGAGTGGGCATTCCGCGGTTTTGTAAAAGGAACAAATATGGCGCAGTGGTCACTGAACATTTGTACGTGCAGTAGACATTCTGGGACAGTTTGAAACGACCAATGGTACGCCCACAGTCATTCGTTTCCATAAGGCACGGTTGAGGCCTGCACCAGGAACCGAAGACAGACTAGTAAATGAGAAGGTGTCCTCTTGGGTGGAACAGCGGGTTCTCTGCTGCTGACCCGAAGGTCGCGGATTCGACCCCGTCCGCAGCGGTCGCATTAAGAAGGAGGCGAACCGCGTGCATTGTGCGTGTAGCACGTTAAAAAAAAACACCAAATGGTCGAAATCTTCAGAGCCCTCCACTGTGGCGTCTCTCATAATGACATCGTGGTTTTGGGACGCAGAACCCCAGATATATTTGGGAGCTTTCGAATGACGTACGCAAAGCCTTGCGTGAGCGTTTCGCGCCGCCGCACACGCTGAGCGCTTGCGCGTTCCCGTTAAGGGACGGAAACGCAACGCCCGCTAACTTAGCGTACGTTATTCAAAGACTCCCTTATTATTATTATAAGCAATTGAGGAGCACACAGGGCCCGGTTACGCCTTGGCGTTTAACTCTTGAAGACGAACCTGAAGCGTCCTTCAAATTTTTTTTTATTTCAAGAATCTCGGTACGGTGAGAATGTCCGTAATTTCCAGCGCAGTCGCGTCGAAGAGCAATGCGCAGTATCAGTGGCGGCGTCCGCAGGAAACATTCGGGCCATCCGGTTTCGCCCGGAAGCCGCAGAAGACGACGACGATGCCGTGGCCCTGAAAGACGCTTTAGTGCAGCACGGGACACGCGCAATGGTCGTAACACCGTCGCAACCGCCGTCGTAAAAAGAAAGCCAAGAGTCACCCCGACTGAGGACGGCGCGTCCTGCGTTGTCAACGCACACGCACGATGCACATGTCCGCGCATCCTGCCTCATACAAGCATGCTTACATACGTCCGTTCTGCTTCCGTACACACCTTTGTCATGGCGAAGCTATCTTAGCCTACCCTTCACCGCAGTAGTAGTAGTAGTAGTAGTAGTAGTAGTAGTAGTAGTAGTAGGTAGTAGTAGTAGTAGTAGCTGCATCCAAACTTTTAAAACGGTACTAAAGCGTTGTAGCTGCATCATTTAATACCCCCATGACCAGCGTTACTAGTTTATTCTAGTAACGTTGCCCATGACACGTTTTTTTTTTATTTACATACCCTAAGGACCCGGGAGGGCATTACATAGGGGGAGATCAGGAAGATTTTCAACATGTGTGAGATACATTAAATGATCAGAAGCATCATTATATAAAGCTTAAATGGAAAAGAAAGGAAAAAAAAAAGAGTACACACAACATTGGTGATAAGGATAATAAAAAAACATATATATAAACTCTGCAGAAGAAAAGGTACGTTATTAAAAATACTATAGGCTCCACGTAACAAGTGTAGGCGCGAATAACACGCACAAAATATTCAAGTAATTCACATAAACAACACCACCGCATAACTACATTAATGGATTGTAACTCCTAAGAACATTTTTACCGCTTTCAGAAAGTATGATGATTCTGTTAGAGTGGCTACATCAGCTGGCAAGGAATTCAAGTTGGTTATTGACAGGGCTAAGGGCGAGTTTTGGTATTTTTTTTTGTTCTCGGGAAGATGGTATTTATTACCTTTCGTCTACGTTTTCTCCTTAAGAGGTAGTAAATACAGTCTTTAATCTTCTCGCACATGTAACAGTTCAATATTAAAAACTGGTAGTAAAGAAGTAACCATGGCATTTACTACCCCGTTGACACGTTCACCAACTTGGTCGGTAACAACATTATTGGTAGTTTGAGCCGAAGGAGCCTTGGGTCTCCAGCGTTGGGACGTCGAAGCATTTAACCACCACCACCTCGTGGGCCTGCTGTACCACCCTAAATTAATTGCATTTTCTCCTTGAGAGGTAATAAGTATGGTCGTTACTAATTACATTGGTGCTATCACGTTCATTGCTTTGGCTTTGTGACAAAGCTATGAGTTTTTTGTTAAATGCGAAACATTTCTTAGCGAATTTCGGTGACGTTGCGCGTATCTATCTATCTATCTATCTATCTATCTATCTATCTATCTATCTATCTATCTATCTATCTATCTATCTATCTATCTATCTATCTATCTATCTATCTATCTATCTATCTATCTATCTATCTATCTATCTATCTATCTATCTATCTATCTATCTATCTATCTATCTATCTATCTATCTATCTATCTATCTATCTATCTATCTATCTATCTATCTATCTATCTATCTATCTATCTATCTATCTATCTATCTATCTATCTATCTATCTATCTATCTATCTATATATCTATCTATCTATCTATCTATCTATCTATCTATCTTTCTAATCATTGTGCGCGCGATAACGAGCAAACCTAGATTCCGCGGCATTAGCAGATCCCACCTGTGCACCCAATCTTCTCCACTGACACAAGGACGAATCTCACATGTTTAAAACATAATATTGCTCTCACTATCGTTATCACTACCTTGGTGCACATGTCGTTATTGCACAGCATGTTCCAGGTTGCCTCATAGAAGCACCTTTTAACTTTTTTTCTACGTGACAGCGTTGGAAAGCTCGCTTCGCAGAAATTCCAGCATCGGCATTGGTGTAGGCCTGAGCGTTGTTGGTTGAAAACAAAATTTTATCATCTTACCCGTAACCCAAAGATAAAAAAGATGCACATGAAATTAATAATAAATAATTTTAGTTCAAGTGTGTCTCGAACTGAGGCCGTTGGTGTGGCAAGCAGGTGTTCTACTAAAAAAGCCACACATTCTTCTTTGTTGTAAAACCGCAATATTTGTTCGAACTGCTTTGAAAAAAAAATACTATCAATTCGATGTAGTACGTGGAAAGAGTTTTTACACATTATATATCGCGTGGCAAAAGCGTAGAATCACGCCAGGCTTCGAAAGATGTGAATTGACAAACGAGTGAGTGTTTTAAAGGTCCACCCATTAATGTATTCAGATGTATTTGATCATTACACGCAGAATAACCATCAACAAAATGAACGGCTGTGTAGGTTTGCATGTTGCCCTATACGGAGGCATAGTGGGTCCTTCGCTGATTCGCAAAAAGAACAATTATGGCGTAGTGGGCACTTGACAACTGTAATTGCAGTAGACATTCTTGGATAGTTTCAAAGGGCCAATGTTAGGCGGTCAGTCGTCCTTGAGGCACAGAGAACCGAAGGAAAGCTAGCAGTTCAGACAGCGTTGTGCAGGTGGCCCGATCAAGCTAGCGCGTTCTACTCTTCAAGACTTTGTCTTTGTTTTTTGTTTGCTTGAATGCTATCCCCCAAGGCGAGTTGTAGTGAACATACGTCTCGAGGACGTCTCTGGACGGCAAAAGGCATCGTCTTCTGCTCCGGCCTCTCCCGAAAGCTTTCTGCTCCCGTCGCATGCGCGTGGTTGTGATGTAAATGTGCCCTCACAGTCACATCATAATTATTACTAATACCATCCCCTACAATTTCTTTTGTTTTCTTGTCTGTCTATTCTCGTTAATGTGGCGCTTAATGAAGAAAAACAAGCCCATAAAATTAGCCTTTTTTGTTCTATTCTTAAAGAGAGACATTAGCGGGGCAAGTCGGGACTCTACGAAAGGAGTCACACATACTCCTTTTTTTATTTATTTAGAATGTATACCGGATTGAGGACCCGCCACAGGAAACGTGTGGCAATTCACAAACACTGATCGCGCAATCGTAGTACGTGCGTGTATTAGCGTCACTCCCCTGCACGTACTACGCGATTTTCCTCCTCCCCCGCGTACGCTCTCGCTCGAATAAAATGCACAATGCGCCGATACGTGTCGCCATTTCAAGGTTCGCTTCTTATTCAGCTGCTGGCAGCTGAAACTGGCGCGTTTTTTTGTTGTTTTTTGTTGTTTTTTTTCTCGTGGCGGTGCATTGCGAGTCCCTTGATAGATGTGTGCGCTGCACATCGACGCGACAAATTTTCTAGCGCGCTGTTAAGCTCACGCTGGTGCGCGCGCAGTTGTTTACAACTCGTAAGTAACGGGCGAGGAAGGCGGGACCGAACAAGAGCAGCGTTGAGGACCACGTGACGCGGTGAGTACAATCGATAAATTTACGAAGCGATCAACTCGTGATCAATTCACAATCACTCTATTCATTGGGGATTACGCTGTCGAAAACTGTGAAAGCGAGTAGTTTCGAATTTCGCAGGAGTTTTGTTTATTAGTGAATGAATTTTATATCGCACGGGTGGGAAAATCTGGTGGCCGTCATACGTATCATTGAATACTATTTCAGGTTTCTGGTCCCAAAACCACGCCATGATTATGACAAACGCCGTAATTAAGGGCTCCGAAAATTCTCATTGTCTGGTGTTTTTTAACGCGCACCCAAATCTAAGCAGACGGGCCTCAAGGGCCTCCACTTCCATCGAAATTGGTGCCGCCGAGGCCGGGATTTGATCCCGCGATCTTTGTTCGTCAGACGTAGAGCACCATAATCACCAGCCCACCATGGCGGGTATCCAGGCACCGTGATCAGTAGAAAACGTCGTGTGACACCGAAGTGGGAAAAACGGAGTGTTCTAAAGTCCTATAACCCAACGTATCATAATAACTGTTGGAGTTCAACGTTCCGAAATCACAATATATATATTCATGAAGGGCATTATAGTCGAAGGCTCCGGAAATTTCAAACACTTGAGAATTTCTAAAAATCCAAATACATGGGCTTGAAGCAATTTTTCCGCCATAAAAAAATGTGGATGCCGCAAGTACAAGGTGCGGAGGTTAATTAAGTTGATAATTTTGGTAGGCTGAAATGGATCAAGGTGTGGATTAAAGTGCGGCCTTTACATGAGTCTCCTAAACAGAGTTGGCTATCAAACCGTCTTAGCATCAATTGTGATCTATACAGAAATCCTTCACAGACAAAGATGCAGGAGTGTGCACATTGAAGCTGACATCATGTGACGATTAACAGCCTGTACATTACGTCAAAGAAGCAGCTTCTGGACATACGTGGTACCGCATTTAACTGGTACAATAAAGTCAATTCAGCATACTGACTGCCGAGGTTTACCCTTTTTAATGTCTTAAAGCCACAGCCTTAACGTCGCCGACCTCTGTGCTTTGAGTAACGACATAAGCCGCGTGCGTTGTGCTGATAAAAATGGTGTGACGTTACGAACCCGCAGCTTCTCACCGCGGGATGGTGCAACCACATCACAGATTTAAATACGTGTATGCAATCAATTTATAGCAATACGAGCAACGAAAATAAGTTAACAGGAATATTCAACAGCCATAAAAAGAAATGTAAATCGCTCACAAAATAAATCTTTTTGTTGTGCTAGGCAATGCGCAGTGTAAGCGGTAAAACGCACGCAATCGGTACATTACCGATGCTTCAGTGTGATGAAAGGCATATTTGAAACATTAAAGAAACAACGCGAACAAGATGACATAATTAGCCACTTAATCAATGTTATTCACCTGTATTTCGAAAAAAAAAAAAAACACTGAGCGTGAATGCGCAGCTGCGGCGGCCTTACATTTACAGCACTACCTCTTGCCCCTGAAACGTACTCTGGCGATTATAGATGCAAGTAGTATAATGTTTGCATTCATACATTAATAATTCATTCATTCATTCTAATTGAAAAATAACAAAAACAACTTAAACCGACACGTTTCCTAAATGAACGAATGAACTAATGAATGAATGAATGAATGAATGAATGAATGAATGGTGTAAGAGCTTTAATCGTACATTTTTCTTCGCAAAATTACTGGTTTCCATCAAACATTACTTCATACGACCGTATAAAGTTGAAGCCAAAGGTTACAAATACCTTACCTCTATAATTTTACACTTTACCAACCCGTCAAAGTATCGGCAAAAAGAACAAAAACACAAAAAAATCTTGATATCATGTCCCATTACGCACGTGCACAACAAGCCATGTCAAAGAAAAGAAATAATATGGCACATTTGCCCCATATCCAGTAATAACCTACGAGCACACATGAATTATTCTCATAACCTGTGAAAATAAGAGATGGTCATATGACATTTTTCGCCAAGGTTATTCATTTATTTTTTGCTCTAATCCCAATAAATGCCGTTTCTCGGATCACAGCTGTTGACGAAGCAAATGCTGTGGCACGTAAATTAAGAGTGATAATTATTTCATTTCATTTCATTTTTTCATTTCATTTTATTTCCTTAAAGACCCCTCGCGGGGTATTACATAAGGGGTGGGTACATAAAAATTGAGCAGAAAACAATCGTTTGTCCTAAAGTGAAAGATGATTAGTGATACTGGTTGTGAAGGTAGAAGTACAAGTAATGGCAGGAATGTCGCCTGAAAGGCCATTCCAGGCAACTGCCTTGCGAGGAAAAAATGATGTTGAAAAAGTAACGGTGCGTGCACGTGGGCGTCCGACTTGAAGTGGATGATTAGTTCGTTGAGAGATGTACGCTGGGGGAACAAAATAAGGTGGCATGCGCATCGAGCTGTGAAAAAACTTATGAAATAACGAAAGACTGGCGATACGGCGCCGGAGGGAAAGGAGGGGCAGTTGAAGTTCTGCCTTAAGTGAAGATACGCTGACGTCACTGGAGTAAGAATTATTGATAAACCTAGCGGCACGGTTTTGAATACACTCAAGGGCGTCTTCAAGATAGGCCTGATGCGGGCTCCAGATTGGGGAAGCATATTCAAGTTTAGTTCTAACAAGGCTTTTGTAAGCTAATAATTTTACATTTCTAGGTGCGTTACGTAGATGACGTCGCAAGAATCCCAATGTTTTGTTTGCCGATGATATGACTTTCGTGATATGCAAACCCCATGAAAGATCGTTGCAGAGTGTGACCCCCAGATATTTAAAGGAATTAACAGTTTCAACTGGAATATTACTGATGGAATATGGAAAAACAAGTGGAGAACGGCGGCGGGTGAAGGATAAGGCTTTGCATTTGTGAGGGTTAAGTTCCATTAGCCAATCATCGCACCATTGTTTTACATTGTTAAGATCACTCTGTAGAGCTAATTGATCAGAAGCGTTACAAACAGTGTGGTAAATAATACAATCATCGGCAAACATTCGGATTTTACAGGATATATGAGATGGAAGATCGTTAATAAATATCAGGAATAAAATCGGGCCCAGAACCGATCCCTGCGGGACACCAGATGTTACCGGAAGTGAAGTAAAGGTAGCATTGTTAACAGAGACAGCTTGAGTGCGGTTACTTAGAAATTCACGGATCCACTTTAGGACGTCGGGGTGTAGGTTTAAGCGGGAAAGTTTCAACAGAAGGCGTTTATGTGGTACTTTATCGAATGCCTTCGCAAAGTCCAGGAATATGGCATCAGTCTGTACGTTAGAATCCAAGTTAATATGTAAGTCGTGCGAAAACATAGCCAGTTGAGTCTCGCACGACAAACCTTTACGAAAGCCATGCTGCGCGGAATTGAAAAAGTTATTTGAGTCTAGGAAGTCCATAATCCGGGTGTAGATGACATGTTCGATGATTTTGCATGGAATGCTAGTTAATGAAATTGGTCGGTAATTGAGGGGTGACTCTCTAATACCCGATTTGAATACTGGGGTGATATTTCCGTGTTTCCAATCACTAGGAAGCTCACCCGTGGAAAGAGACTGCGAGTAAAGTAGACACAAAAATTTTGCACAGATCTGTTGAGTGTTCTTTAGAAATTTTGAATTTATGTTGTCGATACCTGATGATGAAGATAATTTAAGTTTATCAATGATTGCCAAAACTCCGGGTTCAACAAAAAGGATTGGCGGCATGGAAGTACTGACTACGGTAGGCTGTGGTGGGGGTGGAATGTCATCATAACAGACCTTTTAATTATTCGTAAATTCGCTTTTCTGCAATGCATGTCTGCTCAATAAATGGCGGCACCTTCAGTGCTCCAAGCGTATACGTGGTGCTAATTGAACGTGGTGGGGCTTGTCTGGGCTAATATCAAGAAAGTCAGCTCTACATTTTCCAGGTCATTGCGTTAGCGAACCATGCTTGAACAAGCTATTTGCAGTGAGTGGCCGCCATTAGCTGTTCAAACTGCATAGCAGGAAAGCTAACGTTACAATTTTAAAAAGAGCCTATTACGAGTAATTCTAACGATAGGATTATCGTCAATTTAATGTGTAAGAAATGCAGCTGCACGTGGACACGGTGTTTCGCAAGTGCTCTGGGGTGCTTGCGATGGAGATCAGAGTAATAAAAACACAAAATAAAAAGAGAAAACAATTTGTGGAGCGTTCGTGTGAAACTTGTAAAGCCGGTTGCACCCGTATCAGTTACAAAGCAAGTCAAGGACAAGATCACACTTAGTGCTCGGACATCCTGCGTTTTCGAATCACGGAGCAAATATTGTGATGGCGAGAAAGCACGCGCTCCAAGAAAAAAAAACATGGCAGCATATCCACGGTGTGAATGATGGAGAGTGGGGCAAAGCATCCGTCCGTCCATTCTTTCTTGCTTGCGTCCGTCCGTGCGTCCGTCTGTGTGACCATCCGTGCGTCCATTCGCCCGTCCGTGCGTGCGTCTGTTCATGCGTCCGCACGTACATCTGTGCGTCCATTCCTGCGTTCGTCCATGCATCCGCCCCTGCGTCCGTCCATGCGTACATACGTCGGTGCAGCCATCCGTGAGTCCGTCCATGGATCTGTCTGTGTGCCCGTTCGTTCATCTATTCAACACTCCAAGTACCACCATCTCGCATCTTTTCATCATATATTCCGCGTATAGAAGCACCGCCATCCAGCGGACATTCCAACCATGGACTAAACGAGTCGTGGCACACGCACACTTTCTTACGGCTTGCGCTTCGTGTCTACTTCCCACCTTTAACCACCTCGAGTTCATGGTATAACTAGTTGACTGTATTCATGGCACTGCGGCCCAATGCTCGCTAAACCGTTCTAAAACCAAGGAGGTTATGCCCATCGAGTATAAAGTAGCAACCCTTTCTTGTCAGATAGTGTTCAGTATACATGCCAATGGCTGCTAATGGGAAATGAGAGGCAGGAGAATTCGGCTTTTACTTGCTTACGACTTGCGCTTCGTATCTACTTCCCACCTTTAACCACCTCGAGTTCATTCATGGTATATACTAGTTCATTGTATTCATGACACTGCGGCCCAACGCTCGCTAAACCTTTCTAAAACTAAGGAGGTTACACCCGGCGAGTATAACGTAGCAACCCTTTCTCGTCAGATAGTGCTCAATGTATATGCCAATGGCTGCTAATGGGGATCGCAGCGTGCGCGTTAACTAAAAGCCGAATGCTCCTGTCTCTCATTCTCACTTAGCAACCAATGGCATGTACATTGAGCACTATCTTTTATTGTTAAACAACGCACAGAAGAAATCTCTAACCAGCACTACCTTGGAGGTCAAAACGTTTCACTTGTTACACACTACAACGGCTATGAGGGACGAACGGGTGCCGCTATAAAAAGCTTTGCCCCTAAACGATCACCGCCCAAGCTCTCCGTACAAGTGGTTAACCAGCGAAAGCAGAAGTGTTTGACCCCGGTGTTCAGCAGAATTGAGTTCAAACCGACGCTGCCCTGAAGCCTTTAACAATGATCGGTTACATGTCTTTGCTTCCCAATAGGTTAGACCGCAGTGTTTATTTCACATGCAACACATTTTGCCTCGCATTTCACGGTCGTGGAAGAGCGTAATGAGCGATTAAATGCGCTTCGAAATGCCTTAATCACAGTGGTTGTTCTCGAACCACAAACGGTCACCGACGTCGCAGCCGAAGCCCAAGTGCCGCTGTAGAAACTCCCGCCGAAAGAGGGCGTTCGCTCCGGTGAACGCACTCCCGCAATCATCACCTGTAAAGTTACTGTATATGCTACCTTTAAGTAGCATATATACAGTACCTCTAATCACCTTCACGCCGCAACGCCACGTTGTTGCAAGCATTTCATATCGTGAGCCTACTCACAACGCAGCCAATGGCGCCTGCTTGGGCACGACGCTGAGAATGACGTAACTGATAACGCAGCCAATGGAGACCGCTCACGACACACCCAGTCTTTCGTTTCTCTCGGTCATCTACGGCTTTCACTGTAAAGTTTCGCATGCTCCCTCTTGCACTCACATAAGACGACTGGAAGGCGAGACCCGCCTTCTTTTTCTGCTCAGTGCCCCGCCGCGGTGGTCTAGTGGCTAAGGTACTCGGCTGCTGACCCGCAGGTCGCGGGTTCGATTCCCGGCTGCGGCGGCTGCATTTCTGATGGAGGCGGAAATGTTGTAGGCCCGTGTGCTCAGATTTGGGTGCACGTTAAAGAACCCCAGGTGGTCAAAATTTCCGGAGCCCTCCACTACGGCGTCTCTCATAATCAAATGGTGGTTTTGGGACGTTAAACCCCACAAATCAATCAATCAATTTTTCTGCTCAGTCTATGTATTGTTGCTACCGCGCCCCCTTACGAAATCTCTCCGCATATAACGTGGTTTTCTGTTGCCTCCAAGATCAGGGGCACCTCACTTGGTTGCCTCCATCATCGACACCTTTGACCAAGCTACGGTGTTGTGCGATGACGTAAGGTGACGTCGTCAACCATTACATATTTTGGTGATACTGTGAGGTCACGCTGACGTCATCGCGCGATTTCCTTGCATCGCTTGTATTGACGCCTCTGACGGGAAACGTCGCCGCAGTACGCCCGCAAATTTTTCTTGTTTGATGAGGCGTCTAAGACTTTCTTCTTAAAGAAGCACTAAAGAAGAACCATGGGTTGCTTTAGATGAATAAAGTGCACTTCGAAAATTCTAATGCCGCAAGTTTCACTGCCATAAGTTCATTATATAACCGTAACCTTCACGGGTAACGAAGAAATACCACAATGTATTTTTTTGTGTTTCCGCGACATTGGCTCAATTAAAATTTCTGAGACTTCGTATACTAAGTGAGACTTCTGAGAATTTCTGAGACTTCGTATACCCACAGATAACAATCAACTTCAATCTTATCAATTAGAAGCTACGTAGGACTCAGCAGTCGCCTTCAAAAGTGTATGACGTCACAGTGCGGTAATCTCAAAGTGGCTTCTCCACGCGCAGTTTCTTTTAAAACGTTTCCTTTGTTACCAGTCAAGTCATGTCGCAGTAAAATGGGTGTTTTCGGGATTGTGAAATTGTACTTCACAAATACGCAAAAAGCGCTTTCCTCTTTAGTGCCCCTTTAATAAGCGATTTTGACGCACGGATTCTCGCTGCTACAATATTTTATCATCGGGTTTCATCTGCGGACTTGTTAACGCCGAGTGGCGCAGACCACAGCGCACCATTTCGGAAGCTTCGCTGTCGCTTCTGGTTGTTCAGATTAAGATTACGCATAGGACACGACAATTAAGCCAAATTTGCTCGAAAGTTTACGCGGGTACCAGTGATAACGCCGGTGATTCGACTAACGGGTGTTCTTTGACGTGCACTCACTGCACCGGCCAGCGTAGCACTTCACCTCCATTCGAACGCGACCACCGCAGATAATGGGATCGAACTCCTGGCGTTCCGGTCAGTAAGCGAGCATCGTAAGCCCTAGACCACACTGGCGGACTGGGCATAGCTTGAACGACAAACTATAAAAATTGAAAGCAGAGCTTCCCGGTATATGAAAAAAATAACATATTATCAAAGTTCACTTTACAAGCGAACAAAAAGAAGGATCCCGCACTCCTGAATCTCTAAACGTTAAAAAAAAAAAAGAGGAAAGCAATTCCGTGAAACACCTGGTGCCATATTTCGCTTTCAGTCAACAGGAAACACGAGAGGAGTGTGCTTGTTTCAAGCACGAGATTTTATCGCATGCATAGCGTTCAAATAAAAATAAAAGCGCCCAAGGAAGGTCGAGCGTTTCATTTCGAGCGCTCAGCTAAAGGACATCGTCTTGGGCTGCATGATTTGTCGCAGCGAAGCCAGGATTACTCTTAGGCGGAATGATGGTGAGCGATTGGGGCTTATTTCAATAAAAGGCCTCATTCAAGTTTTCTGTGTGCTGTGGGTGCTACAAAACGTAATTAAAGAGACAGAGGGGAAAGGGGGCTACTGGGAATTGCTTAAACCTTTATTAACCAATGCAGGTGGGGTCCTTCGTCCAGTGCCCCGCTAGCTGTACACATTGAGCTTTTCAGAGGAAAGAAAAAAACACCGCCATGCTGAGCTGTGCATAGGGGTTAACAAAGGCCGACATCACAGTCTCGGCATTGTGTGATTATTTTGGGGGAGGGGGGGGGGAGGTTCGGTTTGTTTAGCGCATTCGGGAGAGGACTATACCCGAGAGGTGTGGTAATGTGTTGGTTTTTAAGAGCGCAGAATTAGCCTCAACAGGGCGCGAGGGATAGCTGTATGTGACGTATACATCTGTCAACGTTGGTATGCCTCCACATCCGGGCATGCACTCGTCCCGACATTTGGAGGGGTTTATCTTAGAAAGTGTGCGTGCAGGTGGGGGCTGTGCTCGAGGCTCAAAAGCTGGATCTTGACACACCATGACACTGTATATCTCGCCCGAAACTGACGAGTGCGCAATCTAGAGAATGACACCGGCTGCAGACAAGCACGTATTGTTACGTGAGATGCCGTATAGAGGAGTGCTGCACAAATATGGGCCACCTGCAACTAAACCTAAGCGCACAAGTGCTCTTGCATTTCACGGTGTCCCTGGCTACGGAACCCTGCCTTGGCTACTACGCCACTGTTCCAGACTGTGGCACGGGCGTACAAAGGCTGACGAGGGGAACTTTTTGTGGGTTACAGCTATATTCACCACAGCCCAGAGGAGCTTATGGTGGTATATTCAAGCATGGTTTTTAATAAAGTATATTCACTTTTTAAGGACGCCTCCCTGGATGTTGCCGTTATCTTCTCTGGGTGAAAATGTCCCGCTGAGGCAGGAACGTCAGCTTTTGCACGCCCGTGCTACAGGCAATTAAGAAAAAAAAATTACTTCCTCCTCTTTCATGTGAACATATCGATGTAGGGTACGTTCCGGAGCCGTTTCGTTGAATGGTTAATCTTATTATTTTGTATACTTAACAACTAAGTGAGCACAAAGAGTATAAACGCACACGCATGAAGACTGTTTGATTGGTGCATCAGATGTTTAACGACCTTATTAACTCACGTATTGATGTACAAAAATAAAAACAAAGCTTAACTGCCCAAGGTGGCCACGTCCGTTATGGGCAGACCACGTACACGTCTTATGCAACATCGTCTATAGAAGTGATTTCCTCTTCGGCGTAAAAAGCTAAGGAACCATGAATTATCATGATGAAACAACTGATGGATTACCATGACGGACAGCACATGCTCTCGCGTTTTCTGATCTTTTAGGGGCGAAGCTCCTTAGGGCGTGGGCTGTGCGTCCCCTGTAGCCTGTATGTAGCCACCTCTCGTTTAGTTCTTGCAGTGTCCACTAGATGGCGGTACCGTCTCCTGTATGTCGCCTCTTCTCGTTTAGTTCTTGCAGTGTTCACTAGATGGCGGCTCCGTCTCCTGCATGTAGCCACCTCTCGTTTAGTTCTTTCAGTGCTCACTAGATGACGGGACTTGTAGCTGATGATGAAAAGATGCAAGATGTTATAAACTAGACGGCGGTACTTGTAGTTGATGATGAAAGATGCGAGATGTTATAAAATAGGAATGATGTCACATATGGCACGTCTCATTGGTGGAAGGCAATCGTTCGATTTAGTGCGGCGATGTACGCTAGGGGGAGCATTGTAATAAAATCGAGTAGGCAAAATGTACGGAAGATTCATGGTTTACCAGGTTTTCCTCCAGAGCTTCGCCCACTCATCATCATTCACTTCGTGGATATGGCGGCACTTTTTCGTTTGTACTCTCATCTGTGCGACGCGAAGTTATTCGATCATGTCCTTCAAACTCGTCCGAGATTCCGTGCTTCTATCGGTAACCAACTAGCCCGAAAATGCACACTGTTAAGAGTTCGGAAGCGCTCACCGCGCAGCTCGTGCAGACAACACGAATGTCATGGGGTGTCATGGGGGGCTGTAAAGTCGTCGGTTCGCGCCGCGCGAGCGACGTAAGTGCCACCGTTATGTAAGCGGGAGCAGGAAAATAAAGCACGAAAGCACTTTACGGTTGACGAAGCATCCTGCCACGACAACGCTTATACCCGCAACAACCGTCGGCACGCAATACGGTGGCGTGTCGGGCTTGCGCAATCTCCGGATTTTTCTCTCTCTTTACGATGATCCAAGGTTCGCCCCCCGCAATGGCGGGACTCTATAAGATGTTCGCCACACGCAACGGGCCGTAACAGTAACAGTGGCGCAAAACCACGATAAGGCTGAGCGAAACCGGCGGGAGCCGGCAAGCATGAATGGTCCAGATCGTATAGGTGGCGCACGTGAGCGTTGGGCGCTCTCAAGTGGTTACGCAGTGGGCATACATTTAGTTTCGTTTGAATGTTACTGTTAACTCACATTCGTGGGTCGTTACAGTTAGGGAGCACTTAAAGGTAACAATTGCTACAAAAAAAAAACACTCAAGTAACGTCAAATGGCAACAATAACAGAAGAAAAATCAACAAGTGGCATGACAGAAAGTTACAACAACCGCAAATGATAAAATACACTATTCAACAAACTTTAAGTAATGTAGTTGTCAAGCAAATGTTCAAAAGCCTTACCATTCGTGCAATGAGCAATATTTTTACGTAGTGCATTCCATTTTTTTTTTTTTTGTAACGTTAAGAAAAAAAACGTTACCGAAACACGTTTGTGCGGGTGGCATAAGGACTGCACAGTTATTTATTATCGCTGCGTATTCTACCAGGTTATATCACCCGCGTCAAATGAAACCTAAACAGCTGCAAACAATCGCAACGGTGGAGTGCGCGCCCTCGAGTCATCACCACTGACAGACTCGCGCATCCGCTCTAGCAGCACTGGGCACATTGCGCATCTGTCCTCGATGATAACGCGAGGACGCGCATTGCACCATTGCGAATGATCGCAGCTGTTTAGGTTTCGTATGACGCAGACCGCACAATCCTTTATCAATACTTATTTGACCCTTGACAGCTTGAAATATTAATTTTATCTGGCTCCTCTTTCACCTATAACTTGAAGCAATTTCAATTTACATGAGCTGTTTTTTTTCTTTCTTTTTATAAATGTTGAACTTATGACTCTGGCTGGGAGACTTTACATTCTTTCCAGCTCATTGATTACAGACATTTTTGATTCGGACTTCAAATTGCGACGGCATACGCTAGAACACGCCAAATAAAAGTTTCGTATGCCACCAGCTTGACGTTCGTGGTTACGTTTAGTAGCTTCACATGAAGGAATTAAACAACACTCAAGATGTCAAATTCATATCGTTTTGACAGTATTTACTAGTGACACAGTGTGCTATAATATGGAAAGTGTACCGGCATATTCTATTGCACTAAAGACGTATTCCTCGCTATTGAACAGTGGTAGGCGCCGTCGACCTAGTGGGGAGCTTGTCGTGGCGCGGAGGCTCCGCCCTGCCCGAAGCTCGCCACAGACTTCTATAATCACGTGACAAGTGGCACAGCAGCTGCAAAGTTGCCTGCGAACACAGCTCGTCGGGGCGCCTCCAGCGCGTGTGAACGGGCGGCGCTCACCGCTGTTCACAAACATAGAGCTGTGGCGCTGCGATCGTTCAGCCCCCCATGGGAATCGTGTGTAGTTTATGGACTTGTTTAATCTTCATGCTTGTGGTTTCAAACACACTTATGACTTTGTATATAGTTGCGTTTTGTGAACTGATAAATGAATGGATCGCTGTGAACTTCGCAGGCCGATTTGAATTGGTAAGCCGAAAAAGTTTAAGGCGGTGAAATGGGCTGCTGAACATTTGCTCAACTTCGTGTCATGCATTGCAGCTCCCATTGAAACTAGCGCCCCATTTTTCTCGAGCTTATGCTTAGATCGAAATAGAACTCGAAGGGCAAGGGGGGAGGGGGGGTGTTATCGAATTACGTCCTATATTCCTCATTGTTGTCCAATTGCACCATTGGTAAGCTCCGATTGGTCCAGAGGGCTACCATGGCTTGTCTAATTGGCTTAAAATGCTGCTATTACAAAACCCGACAATCCCGTAGAATTCATCAGAATAGCATCCTCAATAAAGCCAATAGTTCCTAGTTCGAGGTTGTATATGTTGCCAACAGCCTACATAAACCATTATGGGAAGTCGATGAGGGTAATGATGTGCCTGTTTGGTGAATGATCCAGAGGGGGGGGGGGGGGGGTAGGAATGGTCACCCGCCTAAGTCTATGCCAGCAACCTTGTCCCTCTCTAGTGCTTGCTGTTCGCCTCCTATCACTAATTAAAACAAATGAGTGCGACCACTGTGGGCACACATCAACAGTTTTTATGATGTGATGGTGTTTCTGTTCTAGTTAAAACAAAGAGATCATGACGCCGGCCCCCTCTCCGGTGTTATTTCAAGCGATCCCCCACCCACCCTTTAAAATGATTGGCTGGATTCGCCCCTAGTTTCATAACGCAATCTGCTTGATGGTAGAGCAGGCTATAAGACAAATTAAACAATAAACACACTTGACGCCGCACAGCGTTTGATTATGGCAGCCAGCAAAGTCTCAAGATTAGTAGATGCATGCGTGAGCAGCACATCACTTGTCTTGCCAAATACAGAATCTGAGCACATGCGCTCGCGGTAAATTGCATTGATTTAGCAACACTGTCATTGCCCTTATGGCTCTCTCAAAAAATTCTGACTGCAACCCTGTTTAGCAACATAAGCCGCGCCTGCCCATGTTCAGCGATCTTGTTTTGTCCCATCTCGGAGATATGTGGACGTTCTTGATTGACAGTTTTGTTTACGATACGTATGACGTATTGGAAGTATGTATGTATGCCACCAACTGAAAACGAAAAACAAATCATTTGTTCAAAGTTTTGCTGTGTCGAGCATACTTTCTCTGCACGAGCACATAAGTGTTAAATAACAACACCAAACTGCCACTCCTCCCCTCCCCCCCCCCCCCTCCACACACACCATTCTGTCCCACTGCGTTTTCCCACTTGTATATCGATTATATTTATTCATGTTGACACTATACTGTAAGCACTATAGGGCTGTTGAAAGGGGAGGGTCGAACTCCTCCCAGCTGGCTACGTTAGCGCATGCCATAAGCCCTAACGGCTTAGCACACGCGACAGATTATGACTCGAACACTATCCACTTCATACCACCAGTTTTTCCGTTACAGCATAGCCTCCACACCACGTGGTAGCGTCGGGACTGCTCTAAGCCACTTCGGCTTTACGAGCTTACGGCCGGATATGGGCGCGGTGATGCCACGTAACGAAGGGAAAAACGAAAAGAACAAATCGAGGGAGGTTGTAAGAAACAGCGCGCATCACAAAACGACAATATTATTACCTTCCGCTATCTCAATGTCTCAGTCTCAAACAGCTCCTCGCGTCTCTCTCTCTCTCTCGCAGATAAGGCTGCTTCTCCTCTCCCAACGATTACTCCGCCGCTTCCCCTGCCACCGTCGCTGCCGTTGCCGCAACCAGGGGGCCATTGAAGGTTTCGCAGCTAAGGTATAAAGCCGAGGCTGCCACCGTTTCCGAAACCATGGGCAAGGAAGTCGTGTTCGAGTCGTCCGGAGCAGCCGTCCACAACCACCGCCGCCACCACCAACAGCAGACCAACGGTTACCACCGCGCCGCCAGCCACCAGTCACTGAACAAGAAGAAGAAGCATTGCCAGCCCAGGGTCGCCAAGAAGCCACGCAGCGTTTCCAACGGCACATCCCGAACCATGAGGCACGACGCGATCCTCTTCAGCAACCTCAAGCCCAAGGAGTTCGCCCAAGAAGTCGTCGGCAAGACGAACAAGGTGAGCAATTGGCTTTGCGGTTCTTCAGGTCCACACGGATTCACTTTGCTTTCAGTAATTCTGACGACAGCTTTTGTACTCACGTGTAATAGTCCCGGACTGTTACTTTCCTCGGCATCACTGTCTGTTAGTTCTCATTAATATTGAACCTATCTATTCACCTTTTCATAAACGCCTCCCTGGGCGCCGCCATAGCCCCCCTTGGGCTGTGCAAATCGGCGCGTCCCCTCTAAAATGCACTGAAAACGCTGAGCCCTTAGCCTTTGTACTCCTGCGCACAGCCCATCATGGCGGTGTTTTTTTCCTTCCTTTGAAAAGTTGTATAGCGAGCAAAAGAAGGGGCCATCAAATTTTCCGTTATTACCTTCAGTCTAGAAAGTAGGTGAGCCTAGAATATTTAGTGCGGTGTGACGCATATCGTCTGATGGCTGTTCGCTAGACCTCGAAAGTGTGGTACTCTCAGAGAATTTACGTGCGAGACAAGGATACGATTATAAAGCGAATTGTTACCATCTGATGTTTTAAACTCTTACGTCGAACAGTCCATGACGATCTAGCATTTCGCCTTCTTGCACAGGCGGGCGCAGGGTTCCCATTCTTAGGAGAGGGGAGGGTATGAAATTTCGTTGTAGCCCCTCCCCACTACATATTAAGTCAAAGAATGGAGGGCCAGTCCAGCGTACTCTGCGATGTAAGTGAACGTTGAAGGAAGCCTGGTGATCGAAGTCGTCAGGAACCCTCCAGTGTACCGCTTCTTTGATAGACTCGGTCGCTTTGTGACGTTGAACAATATAAACAAAACAATGAGCACGACATGGCGATTTAACAGTGCAAAAAAAAAACAGGACTGAAAAAGAAGGAAGCACATTCAAGTACCGTCCAGGTATCATACGGGTGGCTCCCGCAGTCTGCCATCCTACGACGTATACATGACTCTGCATGGAAGTGTAATATTGAAGAGCATAGGCACCGCAGCCATACCTGAAACCTGTCTACTAGTGTTACAGCGGGGTTCAAACTGTGTTTCAGCGTCGACATGCACACGTGGGCTTCACTTGGCGATCGTGGTGCGACGAAAGTCTGTGTAATTTACAACGAGATGGTACACGTCACTCATGCTCATACCTTGTCTAATCTCCATGTTCCGACAATATTATTGTTACGGTTCACCAATGTCGAAGGTATCTGCATGTGCATTGCACTTTATTTGGTCTTTGCTTAATTTATCCTGATATTTCCAGCGGGTGTCGGACAGTCGTCCTACCTTCTATCTCTTCGTCTCTTCTAGTTTGCACTGTTTTTTTTTTCGTTTTACCGTGTTTTCAAAACTAGTATAAACAACGTTGACACTCGCTACGAGCTCGATTGCTCAAGAAAAAAGCCACAGGGACGCACAGGTAGGACACACGCCAGCGCGCGTGTGTTTCTATAGTCCCACCAAACGCACTCCTGGGTTTCACTCTTCACTTTCCAGTCGCAATCTTTGACTCTGACGTTGCCATTACCAAGGGGTTTTTTCATCGTATTTTAACCGTAGTGTCTCGACAAAAATGTTGCAGGAACTAGATAGTTAAGTGTCCTGCTTCCTCGAAAGGCTTTTTGGCAATTAGGAACTACGTAGCGGACGCCATGAAGTTATCTGACATCACGGTGACTGGTGCGACAACTTCCGCGTGGCCTAGCCATTCGCATTCCCATTATGCACATTTTCTCGTTTATACCGTGCGTCTTCTCACGGCAAACGTATCGTTTTTGTCATCGCGAAAAAGTAATACAAGTATCAAGTCGGTGAATCTGGGCGATTAAGAAGACCTACTTCACTGATTCGAGGTTATTTCTGGTTTTTGCTGGGCTTTAAATTGATTTTCACCACTGGTAGGTTCCAGTTAAATCACCGACACGACATGACAATGTCGTTGCTAGCGTAGGCCTTTCATCGACTCGGTGTCTTCTTTGCCTGTTCCTTAGTATTCTCTTGTACGTACTTTCAGCTCAGCGCCGTCGCTCGCAGCCATTTTGTTCTTGTCCGCCTAGTGGGATCTACCCAATTTCCTTGGCGCATGCCCACTTATGGTGGTAATGCTTTTTGGTACGAGGTCAGCAAGCAATGAAGCGCTGAACAACGTGGCTTTTGAAATGCTTATCCGGCTTTCCTAACACCTGCATTGCGTTCTAAAGGCTCCTTTATTTTATCCCGTAGATTGCAGTCAATGACACTTGCGACGGTGCCTCGCTTTCTTTCAAGGAAACGGCGACACACAGGCTCACTGCCTCAGCGGATTCCCCCAAGTGTCGACACTGTGAAGTAGAAACCTCGCACGAGATAACGAGACGCTTTATGGCGCAATGCAACGACCACTGCCGCCGAGCGTTAATCCACTCGGTGGCATGCCCAAGGACGGAAACGCTAAGAATCCTGTTTTTGTTTCGGTTTCTTTTTGATGCCTGGGAACCTTCAATTTAGATAATTTGAGGGTAATTTAGGGGATTGGCGCTTGGCTGTAGACAGTCGAGGAATACGACGAGGGTTCAGTCTACATTGCAGCTATAGTCAATCACACTAACAATAAATGTTGCAGAATCTTAGCGCAACCCGTATGCAATCAAATTCTCAAACTGAAGGCTACATGATTCACAGACTGGGTACGTAGTGCTTGTTATCTTCAGCTATCACCCCATTTTGCAAGATGCACTGTTTATTGACTTAAATCAAGGTTAAACCAAGCTACGTAGTCGACGTGTACTATCAGCGTCAAATGAAACTCGCACAGCGGCAAGCCTTCGAGATGGTATCGTACGTGTCGTCCAGCTATCGCCGCGGACAGGCATGCGTATATGCGCAGCGCTGCCTAACAGTATGCGCGCGCCTGTCAACGTAGATAACTGCACGGCGTGCACTACACCGTCGACAGAGCTTGCTGCTGTTCGGGTTTCATTTGACGTTGATGGTACATACAGGTCGGTCCAATGTTGGAACGCGTCAGCGCGTGGCCTGCGCTCTGCGGCGACTGCCTACAGCACCATCAACCGACAGTTGAAGAAAACATGTTCGTTTTCGGCGCCATCTATTGCCAGTGAAGATAACGAGTCGTGGCCAGTAGGCAAGCGCTGCTAGATATACGCTTCCTCTTCGCTCGCACAAAGGGCGATGCCTGCATTGCGTAGTCAGCTGCCAACAAATTACAACGTGGTGCACGAGCATGGTACAAGCTTCAGGCATTGCCCGACATCGCTAGTTGCGCGAGCGGTGAGAGAGTGGGATATAGCAGCGCTAGTCAACTGGCCACAAATCGTTATCTTGGCTGGCAATGGATGACGCCGACAGCGAACGTGTTTTTCTTACCTGTCGGCTGATGGCGCTGTAGGCAGCCACTGCATAGTTACTGTATATGCTATATTTAGGTAGCTAGCTAAAGGTACAGTGACTGGAATCTAGCCACTGTACTAAACGTAGCTATGCAGTAACTATACCGCTGCACAGCGCAGGCCACGCACTCGCGTGTTTCCTCTAACAGTGAAACCACCCTGTACAGTGCGTAATTGTATTTACCACACAAATAGGGATTCCATTACACGTTCTTAACGCATCTCGTTGCAAGTCATCGCTAGTGTCGCCAACATCTCCGGTACAACGTGCAAGCGCTTTTTGAAGACATCATTTTTCTGGGTCTTTTCTATACACTTTCTTTGACACGTTATATACATTATCCACGGGGCTTCTGACAGTGTTCCCCCTGAATTCAACTGTCCCAATTAATTATTCTTTAGCCGCCCCCAGATTCAAAAGTGTAGACCGGAACTCGATAAATTGTAACCACATTTTGTTAATGACCACGGTGCTATCCTGGGCGCTGTCAACTTCCACCATCTTGTCAAATTTCGTAACGGTGGTGTTTTAAGGTGATCGAAGAGGCCGCAGCAGCCCTCCGGGCCAATCACGTCTGACTAATGGAGCAACTGGACGATATAGTGGAATTCAATAATGTTCAGAATAGCAGCACTGGTTGTACTCGGACAATTGGAAACCAGAAGTCCCGTGACAGACCGGACTTGCGTAGAGCATGACCCGGATGATCCGTCTCGGAAGTGGGAATGAATGACGGGGCAAGGTGCGACGAGAGTAAAACGTGCTTTTCATTGAACCTTGATCCCATTATTCAGTCACTTTTTTTTTGTCTTTTTTCGTGATGTCAAAGCAAGAAACAACTGTCAACTCTTCATCACCTTCGCATGCTCTGATCTAGTGGCTTTAGCGCTTGAACGATTTCACGCGGATGAAATGAGCCAAATATATAGTTCGTTCCGTCTTGTTTGCCTGCGCAGAATGACTTGGAGAACCCGTTCTACATCGTGGACATCGATGACGTACTCTACAAGATTGACCTCTGGCGAAAGTCCGTGCCGAGGGCAAAGCCCTTCTATGGTGAGCTTGCTCTTTTGTTCACTCCCTATGTTTGCCGCAATTATTGACAGTTCGTTCTCGCATCAATATAAATATATTTTGTATTGTGGGAAAGAGTTCAACTAGAATTACAATATCCTGTTTGCTACCCAACACAGAACGGAAGGGGAAAGAAAAATAAATTGTGGAGTATAAGAGCCTGTCTAATAGGGCAGTTCAACGAAGCCTATAGTTGATTTCTGGTACAACGACAGTTTGAGTGATCATTCTAGTACCAACAGAGGTATGTCGTCAAGGCGGGCAAACACGGCCACTAGCGGCAGTCTGCGCGTGCTGTAGCGAGGAAAGCTAGCGGAATGCAAATGGACTCGCGGAGCTCAAGGTGTATTCCCATTAAGAGTAAATGTACTGCGAGCTGAGTCGAAATCTGAAAGCTTACGAAGAAGGTAGAACTTACTAAATTAAGGACGACGCAGCGAGCCAGGGAAAGTTTTCCTTGCGTATACAAGATAACCACTGGTCATCTAGATACAACAAACTTTATTTTAATAGAAGCCACACGCGCCAGCGGGGAGACTGATATAGTTAGGCGAGCAGATAAGTTTTACGTGCATAACGTGGCTGCGGCAATCACAGGTCCGGGTTGATTGGCGAAACAGCTGTGTGCCTAAGACTGATGGTGATAATGATTATCGCAGTGAACGGGTGCTGCTGACGCAGAATGACACAGCTCGTTTTTTTCCAACAGCTGTGAAGTGCAACGACAACCCGATCGTGCTCGAAGTGCTCGCTGGTCTAGGCCTGGGCTTCGACTGCGCCAGCCTTGCCGAGATCGAAGCCGTCATGTCACTCGGCGTCGACCCGTCGCGCATCATCTACGCGCACCCGCAGAAGCACGTGAGCTACCTGCACCGAGCGCATGAGCTCGGCGTTGATCTCATGACCTTCGACTGTGCCGAGGAGCTGTACAAGGTCGGTGATCAGCTAGGGGATAGCGATAAGTTGGGCTATGGTTCATACTCATTCAACTTCGCATTAACACGGACTCGGTACAATACGAATAAAACACAGGACGTGAGACGTGGAGAACAAACGACAGACTGGTTTATTGTCGGCAGCGCTCGCGTCTGGGCGCTGCCGGAACGGAATCTCAACTGATGCGCCCCTCCCCTTTCCATACGATCGACACGCAGTGCTAAGACGAGGCCCTTGCGCCAGTAGCGTAAATCTAGAAAACTCGTGAGAGGGGACCCAAATCGTACCATGGCGGCCATATTGTTTTTTAATATGTGTAGTAGCTTTATTTACATTAGAATCTACGCATCCTTTCAAATAAAATTTAAAAAGCAAGCATGAGATCCAAGCTCAGGTGATTGGAGTGTTCTCCTCAGTAGTCTTTGAACCATTGCTTCTGCGACATCCGCAGTCTCTCGCAGTCGAGTGGTATTCAACACAAGTACACTTCTACAATTTTCAAAAGTTGAATGCGCCATACGTAATTGTCCAGTATTTCAAATGTTCGTTGTTATAGAGCTAAATGTCAAGGGGGGACACTTGCATTAGATGTCTCCCCCCAGCATGAATACAAACGGGGTTCTGAACCACCTGACCCCCCTACCCTCATGATTTGGTATACGCCCATGATTGAGCCAAGGTAAAAATCCCAGAGCTTTAACGAAGTTTGTTTCTCTCTCCTTGCCGACGCAGATCAAAGCGCACCACCCGTGTGCTCGCCTGGTGCTTCGTCTCAAGGTCGACAACAAGAAGGCTTTGTTTGCCATGGGCGACAAGTTCGGCTGCTCGGAGGTCGAGGCCATCAACCTGCTACAATTGGCCAAGGACCTCGACTTGTCTGTTGTGGGCATATGGTGAGCTTTCTCTTGGTTTTATTTTCTCTATCCCTAAGAGAGGTTTTATTTTCTCTAACCCTAAGATGGAGCACGAGAGCGTGCCTTAGACTATCTCTTCCGATACAGCGCCTTCTTATTCCTCCCTCCATGTGACGCGTTCATGCTTCCAATAGCAGTCTGCCAAGCTATGAAAAGCGTCGCCCTCCAGCATGCCCCTTTGGAGTTCCAAGCAGGCTAACTTATCGTTCCAAGTGCGTGTGCGTGTTGAGGCGAAAGAGAAAGTGCGTGAGCGTGTTGAGGCGAATGAGCATTTTCATGCGCATATTCATGCGCATGAAAATACTTCGTTAATATGCGGACGATTTCTGCGCTTAACTTGAGGTTATTGTTGCCCGCTACCACACGTTAGCCAACATAATTGGCTTCCCCGTAAGAACACTATTATAATGGCAAAGCCTGCTTTAGAAGCATTGCTTGCCGGGCGTAACGTTTTCGAAATCCGTGAAAGGTTCTGCGTGTAATATCTCAATAATAATAACGATAATAATACTAATAATAAAAATGCCCCTACCTCCCCGAAGGAAATCGTGAGGAACTGTGAATGTATTTCTTGCGCCGAGAGAGGGTACCGTTGTCGTCGATATTCGCCTGAACCGACTTTTGCCACCATCGCCCCGAGAGGCGCCCAGCCAGCGGAGGGTCGAGAGAGAGGAGCGAGCGGACGGGAGAGTGGGGCGCCAGCGTTTGCGGCGTTGGCGTTTCACAGCGGCGTCTCGAGTACACATTTCCGGATGTTCTTGAGAGGCCCCAATCCAGCGAACGCTCGAGAGCATGGAGGAAGGAAAGCTAAGGAGAGGACCTCACAATGCGAGCTGCAGAGCGAAAAGTGTGGCGGAAGTCGCGTGCTTTTCCAGGGGTTTTGTGGAACAAGGTAGGCACGCCGGCATCTCGTGCGCCAGCGAGAGGGAGGCGCCGGGCACGCCGGCGAGTCTCTCTCGCTGGCGCCCATGGCGCATGCGCGAGCCGCCGTTGCGTGCCCGCAATTGAAAGGAGGAGTTCTCTACTCTTCCGGCTTTCCAAAATGTGACGTAATGACCTCTCCTCCGTTTATTTCTTCTTCCGTGGTCGAGAGTGAGGGGCGAGCAGACGGGACAGTGGGGCACAGGGAGGAGAGAGAGCGAACGGCGAAAGAAGGGGTGGCGAAGCATTGCACCTACCCTCTCCTACACTCTCGCACCATATGCTCCAATAGGTAGGAGGCAAGGATAAGCGCGCGTGACCGCAGCTGTTGCTATGGGAGAGGGAGTGAGAGCGGAGAGATAAAGCCTGCCGGCGCGCGGACACCGCCGCGGAGAACGCCGGATGCCTGACATAGCCCGAGCTAGAAATGCATTGGCATTTATAATAACTTGTTTTCTGTGCCATATGATAATATTGTACCGAGATCAAAACAGAGCTCTTGCCGCGGAGATCAAGATACCATAAACAGGTCGTTTTCTTGTTTAATAAAACGCGCAAGCGAGTTCTTCTTCCTCGTTCCTTCTATAGTCATTCATTGCACATGCATAACTATCATAATCTTTCTCGCAACAAGCGCGTGACAATATAATGGTCTGGTGCGTTGTACTTGGTCACCTCGCATTGATTTCCGAAATATGAGCACGAGAACATAAGCATGCCCAGGGTTCATCACTCTCCACTTCCCCCAATACGTAGACAAAAGTTTTTTTGAGGAGGTAGCACCCTCTTAAGTAATCATTTCTCGGTCTGCATGCCATGGCAAAATAAATTTCGGGAGGGTGGGCACAGTCTGGGTGTGCCACCCCCTGGCTACTCCAATGACCCCCCCCCCCCTCCCTAGTAAGTCAATGTATGGGGCAGACTTCGTGTCCTCCATCTCTTCAGCAACTAGGATAGGAGAAAGTAGCCAGCTCCCCCCTACCCCTTCGCGCACGCCTGCGTACGTGGGTGTGTACCATTTCTACTCTTCCGAAATGATACTGCGGAAATCAAGCCAGCACCCTGAAGGTGAAGTCTCACTTATTTACTGTGGGTGGAACTCTCTCAACAAGAACCGATATCCATAAGTTGTGAGTAAGAATGGGCAAGGGCGTAGAAGACACGGACAGAGTGCTACTTTCCACTGATCTTTCATTTGCGCATGAACTTATGAATACATACAAAGCGAATGGAAATAACATAAACAACAACATTCCGTGCATTCAGATCGCTGAACAAATCACGTGCACAAAGCACTCTCATGACCTGTAAAAAAATTTCATGTCGCTGCGAAAAATCAAGGCAATGACACTATTTTTGAGAAATCGTGAGAAGGTATTTAAATTGGCTTCATGCAGAATAATGAATGTAAACATGCGACAGAAGAGAATATAGACACGTTTGGTTGGGCATACGTAACAAGCCTGTGTACGCAGCATGGCTACAGGAGAGAAGTGCAAATGCGCAGTAGGTAATGTATCTATTCTACATATGCATGAGTATACCTGAAAAAAAAAAAGCTCGGTGCACGCAAGGCTAACAATACGTAGTGCTAGCTACGTGGCACAAAGAAGTACTTGAAAGTTGTTTCATTTCCCATATGATACGTCTAGTTGAACGAAATGCATCGCGCTACGGGTGATATGGTTAACTAAAATTTTCAGCAGTTAACCTACTTATCGTTACTCCAGCATTACAGGCTGGAGTGAAGAGTATACCCTCCACCACACCCATAACTGATAAAAGAGGAAAGCGTGATACTGAGACGCCTGCAAAGCGGCACATACACACATGGGGCCCTAATGCACTGTCTCTACCCAGTGAGATATAGCTCTAGGTGCCCGCTCTGCAGCGTACCGGACACCCTGGCACACTTGCTTCTTGCATGCCAGTGTATTGCCAGACGTAATCTGCAACAACACACGACTAATAATGAAGCAGGATGGACAAACGAAGACCTAACCGAAACGTGAGAGGCGAAGCTCGCCCTCCAAGACCTGGAAGACCAAGAACAACTTGTCGCCAGGGCCAAGGGGGCTGTAGAAGCCAGAGGGTTTCTGGACTAAGGAGCCCTTCCATCTCGGGGTGACACCGGGCATCGCTCGGGGCATTGTTTCGAAAATAAACATTTACTTCTCTCTCTCTCTCTCGGCAGTTAACCCAGCCCTTCCCTTTTGAACTGCTGTTGTTCGTCGACTTGCTTTCACAGTCATATTTATTGTTATTCCAGTATCGAGTCTCCACACACTTTATTACTCTTCAAAGTCTGCCTCAACTAACACATATCGTGTGAGAGGGACAGTCGTAGCGCAGGCACTCTTGGACTAATTGTCCAAATAACGTCTCGAAGTAGAAGTTATGAACCTCTTTACCATAATGGGCTCCATGACATATAGTCGCTTCAATGCAAGTCGAAAGCCTGAGGACACTATTCCAGGCACCCAACCAATATATTTTCAAAAACATCTATTTAGGCCTTTGTAGAGGTTGTAGAGGTTTTGTGTTTCGTGGGGCTGATACAGAAGGTTTGCGATACGTCCTTGTCTGTTTGCGCTCGCTCGCAATTCATGAATGCAAACCGGCTAGCCCACCCATGTGTTTTAGTAAAGTACAAATATAAGTACAGTGGGAGTACGTAACTGAGCCTTCCTTTCCTCTTGGCCAGCTTCCACGTGGGCAGCACTAACCAGGACCCGGGAGCCTTCACCGGAGCCCTGGCGGCAGCGAGAAGGACGTTCGACGCTGGACGAGACCTTGGATTCGACCTGAGGCTTCTCGACATCGGCGGAGGCTACCCTGGGGAAAAGGGCCTGGAGCACGTCTTCCTCAAGGTAATTAAGCGTGGTAGATACAGATCATTACAAGCACACTTCGGTTCCTGCATGTTCATAAAGTTTGCACATTACTAGAAAGATTCAAATACGCACATCGAAATCCTAAAGGGGCCCTGTAGCTTTTGTGAGACGGTCAGAAAATGCTGCCAACTTGTAGTCAAGGCTCCTGCGAACACGAGCCAAAAATTATGGCATGGCACGCAACCTGAAATTCACAAATAATTCTTGGTCAGCTTACGATTGCTCCCTCTTCTCTCGGCGAATGATGTGCCATATACTCGAATGGCCGTACCATACAACTAAGTTTATGACCATTGGTTGATTTGAGCATCGTGCGCTGCCCCCCCCCCCCCCCCCGAAAGGCCGCCACGTGCCCACCCATGCGCTCGCTATGCCAATGAAGGCAAGCGGTGCATAAACAAAAAAAAGGGTACACGTACGTGTGAAGTAACTTTTCCTTCGTATCGCTTCTCCCTGCATACCATTGTGTTTGTTGGGACGATGGAAATGGGAGATAAATATATTACACTGTGTGACGAATCTCCAACTCTGTTCGTACTTTGTGGATATTAAACAAAGTTTGGAGTGATTGACTGGTGATGCAATAAACTTCATGAGACAACTATTTCAATGATTAACTGTAAAATTGATGCAGGCTCCTTTTTAGGGGAACAAATTGTAGCAGCACCAGCACACCAAGTTTTTCGTCGCCCCTGTATTGTTTGAGAAGTGTCATGTTATGGAAGATAACTCGTGTGACCGATCTAATTAACTTGCTATGGTTAGTGCTGCAAAATACACATTGTCATCAGCTCCCTCAGCCTATATTATGTGTGGTATAGTACAATACCTCCCACTGACATTTAAACTCTATCTCGAGCAAGTCCATTTCATTTTATCTCTCAGTGGCCAAGATCTGTATTTTTCTTGATACAAAGTGATTCGCTTAAGTAATGTTGCAATAAGCTATTTGCTTCACTTTTGACGTAACTGTGCACATTTTCAAGAAACCTTCCAGGGACTTTTTCAGCATAATCTTCAAACGAACACTTTATAGCTATTGAACTATATTGCTCAAAGGTTAAGATGTGCCACTGACTACAGGTCATGGGTTCGACTCCCAGCCTCCTGGGACGCATTTTTGTAGAGGCAAACTACAATGTTAAAGAGGTCAAACGACAACAGTGCTGCGTGGTTTCACCCCTGCAAGAGTATATTTTGACACTAGCTTTCATCCTCTTGTGCACAGGCCCCTAATGTCCACATTGCACATTCATCGTGATTACGAAACTGCAGGAACAATGAATACAATGAATAATAATCAATTACCAACTCGCCAGACTACAAGCGTTACTGAGTGCATTCATCGACTGACTCATCTTCGTTGCAGACTGCGGACATCATCAATGCAGGCCTGGACAAGCACTTTCCTGAAAGCTACGGCGTTAGCATTATCAGCGAGCCTGGCACATTTTTCGTGGCCTCTGCCTTCACCATCTATACGAAGATTATCGGCAAGCGGCTAAAGGAAAGCTACGACGGTGAGCACACAAATCTATTGCAAATTTAGCTGTTGCATTATGCAGAGTAATGTACGAAGCATGTCATCGTACAGCAACGAGCAAGAGTTGCATACAGCCCCAACACATGCTTGCAAAACTGCTTTCAAGCTGGCGTTTTTAGAAAGTCAAATTTTAAGGAAGCCATCAAAATGAGAAACAGATGTTTGCACCCCTCCTTCGACGCAGCCACAATTTTTTTTTGCCGAGACGGGCCGCGACCTGCCCCCTTTATGTCCTTTTCTTTCCATACCTTTGCCTTCCATCAATAATCTTTCTGAGAGTGATGCAGTCTATCAATTTTTATTGCAGACTCAAAGCCCAAAGAACGCATGTACTACATCAACGAATCTGTGTACAAGTCTTTCATTGTATCTCTCTTCGATGATGAATCTGTTCAACCAGAACCACTACAGGTGAGAAGCTGTGAATATAAGTTCGAGTTCAAGCTATCTGTCTAGATTATCCAATCAATCGCATTTTGCATCAGTACATATTTATCTCAAAAGCCATTCCTCCGCATACCTTAAAGGCTGATCTGGCATTATAGTCGTGAGAAATAAATTGACTTCTTGGTTTGACCTGGAAAAAAAATAATGTGATAGTGATAATTGATTGCAACAAAAGCTTTAAATTTTCGTAACTCTTCAATGAAGGCGGAAATGTTGTAGGCCTGTGTGCTCAGATTTGGGTGCACGTTAAAGAACCCCAGGTGGTCGAAATTTCCGGAGCCCTCCACTACGGCGTCTCTCATAATCATATGGTGGTTTTGGGACGTTAAACTCCACAAATCAATCAATCAATCGTAACTCTTCAAATTCTTCTTGAGATAGGGTCATGTGCTCTATTATATTGGTGCTGCTGAAGTTAAGGGGCAAGCATGTGATTTCAGAGGTCAAGCTATCGTAACATGTTCCGTACATGGTGATTTTCTTTTTACTCCTTTTTGGTGGTTGGAACATGGAGTAGTCGCCATTTTATGTGCCAGTTCACAATGTTTGTACCTTACCTTTCTGTGTAACAATCAATATTAATACCACTCATTAAAACAAACCATCTCTACATAAAGAGGACCATAGTGGGTATGACAGCCAGTTATGGGATGCCATGAACAACAACTCTGAATACCTAGGACAAACTTTAATGAGCAATATAAAACAAAAAAAAATGTCTGTTCTATCAAGAGAACAATTTTGCATATAATATGGCAGGTCCACTCTATAAGTGACTAGTTTTCAAGCAATTAAATATCCCATCTGATCTGTTGTAGAACAACAGTGAAAGATTTTATAAACAAAGACATGCGATTTGCCTCTTATAGGACAATGAAGAACCACTGCAGCCGAGCATTGTGTGGGGCATCACTTGTGACGGCGTGGACAAGATCAAAGCCGTTTGCAAGCTTCCCGAACTAGCAGTTGGCGAGTGGCTCTACTTTGAAAGCATGGGTGCCTACACCATCACCATCAACTCTCCATTCAACGGCTTTCCGATGGCGGATGTGCACTATCGGGCAAGCAAAATTGTCGAGTGAGTTTTTGTTCACACCTTTGCACATAAAATCTGCGTGTTTCAGAAACAAAGGAGGAGGTGTAATGCAGAGCTTGCAATAAGTTGACAAATCAGCTGCTCACTGACTTCAGCTGCTCCCTGTAGTAGGTTTTTGTGACCGCTCCTTTTTTTTTCGTTGTTCAATATGAGATTATTAATTTGAATTCAGGTATGGTGCACATATTTCGACAGTTAGGGAAGAACATTTAGGAACAGTCTCAAAAAGGAAGTTTACCAAAGATGACTTCTTGTGTCATTTAAGAATACTCGAAATATGTAGCCTTAAAATTGAGTTTTTGTAGTGAAATGTTGTAGTATACCTGTAAATTCAACAGTAGACCAGTCTGGACAGACCCCATGAGCTTCTAAAATAAAAAAAAAAAACACAGGATAAGCAATCATGCAGTCCATGCTAAAAATACACATTTAATGTGGTACTTGGATGATCACATTTTAAAGGGTTAATGGTACCCAGGAGGAATAGATCAGCAGATGAGTGTTTATGTTAACGTGGTAAGTGAGAACTTGAATAATACAATAGGCCGAGTTTATGAACGTTGGAAAGCTGTTTTAAAGCGTACTCCACTAAACATAGATAGGAATGATTCTTGTGTAATGCTCGGAAACGCTGATTACTTGGAAAGAGTGGACAGCATACTACATAACCAAGCCATTTACACCAGCACATCTGTTTAGTACTCGCAGTTTTAAAAATAAAATATTACTTTATATATTAATTTTTATCGAAGCACTTTCCGAGTCCCAAGAATCAAGGTAACAATTCTGAAAATCGGGGCTTTAAACACGGCTGAAGCCTGAAATGAAGAACACAATTAGACGTATTTTTTTGGTGCTTATCTGCTGGTGTAAGAATTCTGCTTGCTGGTAGGGTGATTGCAGGAGGGTGTCTTGAAAGGCCAATTGGTGCATGACATTGAGGGGTCATTCTTTCATCGTCCGGTTTTTGTGCTGTTTTTCTCACGGCTATTAATTAGTTCAGCATTCTAGTGAATGTGTATTAGGGGAAAAAAATTGCAAAAGAAACTGTTGCACTGCAAATGCTCCCATAATTAACCCCGTGGCACTGAAATATTGACCTAAATTCAATTAAAAAACGGATTACGATATTCTATTTTAATGCTAGCCCCATCAGTTATGTGACATTGATGAACTATTGGAAACAGCAAATAAGGGATACACAATCAATATATGGCCTAATATTTTCTTGAAAATCGAAAGAAGAAATTAGTGCAGTTAGTAACACTACATTGCACAAAGTTTGATCGCAGCAGAGTTGGTGACTATGTTTTATTTTGTCAACCATCAGTACTGAATTCTTGAGCAGTGCATGCGTGTTCATGATCAATCGGTTTCTACCTACGACTCATTCCGAACTTCCACTATAACATCTCTGCTGTAACATGCAAATGAATACTAAGGAAGCTATGTCTTTTTCTTTTGTTCATAAGGAGTACTGGAAAAGAGCATCAAGTGCTTCAATAATTAGCTGCTATTCTTGTACTGTTAATCGGCTAGTCATGACCACTGACTTTATCACGCACCATGTGTATCGGTGTGACAAAATGCACACCTTCAAGCTCGCGACAGCATATTGAGCTTAAGTGGAGATTCATGATGAAAGAAGACGAAACATGCAGACACTGACACATCGTGAAGTGCATAGAGGGGGAAAACGTTCAAGATGGTCTCTGCAGAAGTATCAATATCTGTGTCCCTTTGCAACATATTTAAAGTGTGAAGAGTACTGGAAAAATTACATCGTGAAGCACACACACACACTTTAGAACACAAATGCATCACCCTACAAGATTTGGTATTGCCTACAGCACCTAAACTGTTAACATGGATGTACCATTCACTCCTGTATGTTTAATAGGACGCTTGTATACCAATGACTTGCGAAGGATGGAGAACCTGCAAGGACTGGGCATAGCTATGCTTGCATGTAGTTGAAAGTTATCCTGTCCTATTTTTTCTGTGCCCGTGTCAAATATATTGTCTGTGGCACTTGTTTGAAGATATCATCTAGTAGGTAGCACGTTCCAGCATTTCAAGCAAAACTCCATGATTCCTCATTTACCAACAACAATACGAAAGACAATTTCTCAATTGGTTTAGCATTATAAAAGCCGAATCAGCATCGCATTTGGGCAGAATTCTACCTATGGTGTCCCTAAGGTTCAGGATTCCACAATAACTCGATTTGTAGGTTTGTCATTTTTGTAGCACCATATATGTATTCTTATATAGGTGTTAAGTGCTTCTTTGGAAGCATTAAATTCTGTATGGTATTTAACAAACTATTTCATTTTGATGAATCAATTTTTAGGCTTGTTTTTGTTCTTATGGTTGTCTTCTCTACTCCTTCAAACAAAAGTACTCTCGCACTGTAGTACCATGGCCGCTGGATAAAAAAACAGGTTTTTTTATCCAGTGGCCATTGCAGTACATTGTGTGCCTGAATGAATATGTAAATAAGTAATAATGTTTAGCTCCCATGCCGATTCATATCTGTAGTGATGACTGCTGCTGCTTTAAATATTATGATCATTCTTTTTCTAATGAGGTACTGTTAGCCTGTGGGATCTGCAGCGCATGGCTGAGCAACGAATAACTGCATTTCTGCATCCCGTACTGTGCCACGGTGGGTCTTAGGTTATCCGCCACGGTTTCCTCGATTAACAACGGCATATCAAAACGCTCCCTTGCCAAATCCTATCGCTGATGCTAATAGCCTCAACTCCTGCCATGTCACCGTACGCGATGCACGGGGACAGTTTTTCGTCGATCCGTTATGCGCTGCAGATCCCGCAAATTATCGTTGCCGACAGTACATTTCTGTGACTTTTTCCCTTTAGATGTTAAGTGTGGAGTACCAGCCTGCCCAAGCTCTCGTTCCTTCAAGTTACATTTTTCGCGTTTCTCTTCTCCAGGGACCACCTGCGACGAAAGAAGCTCATCCTCTCCATCCTTGACACCGCTTGACAGGACCCTGCCAGCTCCTGAACAGTACTCAAGTTTTTCCTGCCATCAAGTTGACCTCCGCGTCCCGAAAAGCACTGCGAGACCTGGCGTGACTGCCACATGCAAGGACGTACTCTAGCACAATGAAAGTGGTTCAGAAGAGAACTGACAAGGTCGAGTAGAACAACTTAAGCGCAGAAGAGGATTCCACAGAAGCTAGAAAATGGCAGACTGTCCTTTAAGCATGAAAGCGGTACTATTTATAGACTGTTCGCGAGATTTCTTGTGAACCTGTGTTGGTGGAGAAAGTTTGCACTGTTCGGAGAATGACAGCTGCAATTATTTTTTAGCTTGTTTCGGGGCATTTTTATCCTCTTTACAAGCTTCATATGAAGTGGTGTGCTTAGTCACTTGTATAACTTTTACTAGTGAATTTTGCAAATACATAAACTGAACAAAAGTGGCATGCATTGTGTACCAAAACGATAATATTCCTTGCTTTTGATGAGCTAATATCGGAATGTGGCTGGTAGTTTACTAATCGGGAAGTCGAAGAAAAAATGTATGATCCCCGAACAATTGGTGCTTCACTGTGATATGTAGGCAGATTCAAGACTGTTTGGATCAATATCCACATCATCTAGTATTTAGTCCCACACAATAAGAGTAGGCTAGCCACAGGCCTATTTAAAAGTGAATTTTGATACTGTAAACTGAAATTTGTTCCACAAAAATTTGGTACATTTGCCAAAAACTCCATAAATAACCTAGCAGCATAACCGATGAGAATAGTATAAACAGATGAGTTCAACAAAAATATCGGCTGTCTCCATTTGTCTACAGAAAAGCTAACAACCTCAGGTTAAGGATTTAAATGGTTTTTAACTTTACAATAAAGAGGCTGACTTGACAATGAATGAAACAATGCAGATGTTTGTTTTATACCCTTTGACTGCGCATATCCTTGCCAGTAATTGTCTTGCTGAATAAAGGTTTTCTTTGAAGTTGGCAGTGTCCTTTTCGTCAATCACGAGCTCTGTTTAGGAATCCCTGTGAGACAAAGGTCAAGCTGAACAACGGGTATTGCAGAAAATTGCTGGTTTGAAATCGCACCCATCCTTCAAGGAGACTAATGGCATTAATAGAATCTGTAATAATTGCTATAATAACTGCATTAATAATGCAATGGGTGACCAATGGGTGGCCAAGCCAAGGAAATTATAGGGCACAACATGGGAAGTATTTGCCTGAAATCATAGACATGCATAGCTTTTCTTTTCCGAAGGGAGGGGGAGCTAAGGTTTGTTGCAGTACCCTCCTCTCTGTTAAGTCAATATACGGAGCAGACTTTGCGCCCCCTTTTGGGCGACTAAAGAAGAAAGCGACCCCCTCGCTCACACGCCTATGCCTTTTGTGTAGTAATTTATAACATAAATGTAAATAAAGTAAAGTTCATGAAGACAACTTGCTGATGGTACGTGCCCAACCTACAACCTCCCCATAACACATCTGATGCTCTACCAATCGAGCTATGGCGGGGTGGTCTTTCTACTGTCCACTTTATAAGGTATTTCTGTGCAAGTAGAGGTCAGAGTGTTAGCCAATCAAATAATGTCTAATGTTACCTATACTTTTTTGGGGCTCATTGTCTGTTGCCTTCATTAGGTTTATCTAACAAAAAAAATGAGCCCTTCATCGATTTCCCATTTGTTCACCTGTTGGGATGACTGTTAATATAAAATTTGGGTATTTGACAACCATGCAATTTGTGAACTGCAAAGTGTTGCGGGAAACCTCACTGACAGCCCCGAGGTTGAACGATACCACTACACTGCCAATTTCGGTGACCCAGGTTGAAGCTATATAGCACGGCAAAAACGTTGCACACCTTGCATATGTGTTCAAAGCAGTGAACACTCGCAGAGCGAAACGAGGTCTTAAAGTGGCAATACATAAAAACAACAGTAACACAAGAAAGAAGAAACATGGGCGCAACACAACGCGGGCTGAAACGACCGAGTTGCCAACAATGTAATGGCTCATGGCTGAAAAACAGTTTTGCGACTCAAGCATAAGCGAACCACAAGTGAGAGCGAGGGGGCACGTACGTGTGTCATCCATTTACCCTAAACATGAGCATCAGTATGGGGAGGGGGTGAACAAGTCCTTATCTCTTAAGCCACACCAACACTTGCCTCCCACCCCAAGTTGCACTGCACCATTCCTTCTACCACAATGCAACACAGATTTTGCACCCGAAGACAGAATCATGCAATCACCTATCACCATGACATTTGTATATAAAGCCTTTGGCAGTCTAAAAATGTAGAGCAAAATAATGATTGAACCTCGCAATTGGAAGCAAAGCTTCTGAGATAAATTTCGGTGGCAGCGGTGGGTGTGCAGAGACGAGGGTGCACAAAAATGCGGCCCTCAAAAGTCACTTGCCTATTTGTATACGCTGTATTCCAATAAATGATGCTCTCTTTATTATGGGTTTGTTGCTCTATCACTCGTTTGCGGGATGCTTTATTCTAAGCTTCCAGACAGCATTAACTACCTTTAGCAGGATGAACATCTAAGGCATTCTACAGTACATGCCTTTTGTGTTTCTCCCTTCGTCCTCATGTTCGGCCGTCCAGTATAAATCCAAGTTGTCAGTTTTTCAGAGGCAGCACATCTTCACTTTTTACCCCTGTCTAAATACAATACAAGTGACTGGGCGTCAAACCTGCAACCTGACATCAGACTGCATACAATAGGCATCAAAATGGATTAGTATTCGGGAACAGTATAGATACAAGAGTGCTGTGAGAAGCTATGTAGTAATAAAGTTGACATAGCTTGTCTTTCTGACACTTTTATTGTTTTTTTGTGAACAAAACACTAGGTATATAGAGCAGCAAAGGCACAACATACTTTGGCATTGACTTTCATGCTCATATGTACTTAACAACAACAGTGACTACACAAAAGTATTGCAATAAGCTGGTGCAGATCTATGACTGGACTGCAAATATTGGCTCGATCTAGTTTGTAAAAGCTTACACATCATATTGAGTTGCTTTGTACTATTCAAGAAAAGAGCCCCGTTCGTGCAGAAAAAAAGAGGTACGGCATAGTGAAATCACTTGGAAACACACTGGCACTTCAAGGCTTGAGCCGACACCCGTTTGTTTTAAGCTTGCGCACACAAACACAGTCCCGAAAGAAAACCCGCATGCTCACATTGTTCTAGTTCACATGGGCGCTTTCATAGTTCACAAGAAGTTCAATAATTCACTGGTCATGAGGTATGTTCAATAACGACACACACAGCGCCACCGCAAGGGCAAGGCAGAAGCGGGCTACATCACTCATGGCCAGAGTTTCTTGCTCCACTGAACATAGCTATAAATGTTTGTAAAATGTGTTGAAACAGTTGTCGAGAATTTATGAAATAATGCATCAACTTTTCAAACCTCAACTGGAACGAGTGATGATTCCAAGTTGTCCAGCGACGTGTCACAGCTGAAGGGCGAAGTATGGCGGACAGTCACTCGCAAAATTCCTGTAACACCTTTACAAGCCGCCAATTGTTATAAAAAGAGGCATTCACCTTCCTACTTAGACCCCTTGATGACACTAGAGGCAAAGCTAACCAGTAAACACACAGACGACAGTCTTTTTGTGCACAATCAAAGCTGAGATAGAAAGAAAATTCCAATTTAGAGAACACTACTACAGACCATACAGAGCAACAGTGTAAAAACGCCAGTGTTTTTACGATTTGTTGTGCGTGCTTTTGTACAGTCAGTAATGCGTGTTTGCTAGATAGTAATTAAGGCACGAGGTCAGCACCATTTAGATCAGCGGAACACATTAATGAGATGGACAGGTTAGGCTGAGGGCCTCACAACTTTGAATGCCAGTTGTATATGAGCATGCCTCATGTTTCCCATTTAGTTCCGTCAAGTCGCACTTTACAGGTAGCAAAAATATGTGGAGAAAATTAGGGTATATACCATAGAGACACTCCAGCACTAAAAATAATGATTATTGGTTTTAACATCGGCAAAAGCAGCTATGACACAAAGACGTAACATCTTGTTTTCTCTGATCCACGTAGTAGCTTAATCCAGTTACTTAATTTAATAACCTTTTATTATTTAGAGCCATTTTCACCACGTCTAGTCACGAACTTGGTTTCAGGGAGCTCACATGGGAAGACAAGGACAGTTTTTTTTTCTTAAACGCAGTCGACCATGTGAGCACACAAAGGTGATGCAACATGTGCATGTCAGTGCAGCGTCAACTACTGTGGCAGAGAGCACACACGAGGAGTACGCCTGGCAACAAAAAACGCCTGACATAGGTTGCTGTTGCTTACATTGAAACCACGCTGTTGTTGTGGGCTGCTAATTTTCGCACTCAGTGGTGGATAAGTTGAATTAGGTATACTCTAAGCTATATTTGCTGTTCATATTTTGTAGCTGATGTATGCATGTCCCCCTATATCTCACAAGTTGTCTTGCCTTCAAAGTTCTGTGTAAGAACTTCTTTAAAGAGCTTAACAATAAGAGTTATGAGTAAGAAAGTATTGCTGAAAATCTGAGTAAAAACAGCCGATTTGTTCTTGAAGTTCATGGCCCAGCCTAACCTGGCCACCTTTCCTGTACTACCGTCGAGAAACTTGGTGAAAAATTTCCCGTGAAGTGGTGCTTATCATTGGTGGTATATATGAAGGTAAGCTGTGTCATTCACGATGAAGCCGCCAGTTTCCAGTGCGGCAACATCTATGGGAATAGACTCACGCCCCAAATACAGAACTCGGCTGCCCATGTGCACAATGTCCAGACCCAGATGCTCCGGCTTGACCCAGGTGAATTCACCAGTGAATTTCATGTCCGGCGAGTTACCCGAGGGATGAATGAAGCGAACGCACGAAGGCTTCTTAGGTTCTAGAAGAAACTTGTCGTACAGACCTTCAATTATGTAAGGGCTGTATTGAATTGTATCAGTACGCGGGTAAAAGCACAAGCGTGGGACCACGAGACGTCCGTCCAAGTAATACGGAATGCCGAAACGATCCTCCCGCCTGTGGCGACCTCTACCATTCATTGTGTAAGTGAAACAACCCCAGTCGTCTATTTGCCAAGGACGTGTCTGTGGCTTTTCCACGAGAGCTTTGTTTGTGTCGCCAAAGGCAGCAGCTGCCAATAACTTGAGGACCTCAGATGCATCATCTCCCTTAAGTGTTGATTGCTTAGAGAGGACCCTCGCTAACTCGCAAACCTCTTCTGTCAATACGGCAGCGATTTCACTGGGGAAGGTGTCAGTAACTCGACGACTTCCCTCGGCAATGGCCTCCTTGATTGTGGCATTCAACGAGAACAGGTTGTTACGGTACTCGGAGGCTAGGAGTTGCTTCGTCGCTACATTGTTAAGACTCTGCTGACGCTCGATCGCTGAAGTCACGCTGCTCAGGTGACCAGCGAGTTGAGTGCGAACAGTATCTTCTGTAAGTTCAGCGACTGACGTCGCGGTGCGATCCAATTTAGCCGACAGGCGTTCTTCGAACGAGTTGAGTCTTCTCTGTAACGAGGCATTGTCCCGTGACAGGTTGCTCAGCAGGTCTCTGACTTCCATGAGCGCGTTGGCCGAGTTTTCGTTCACAGACCGGTCGATGTCAACGGTAGCCATGTGGCAACCCGACGCGACGTGGTTCCAAACGCCACGATGCAGTACGCTGGCGCCACAAGTGTTACACTTCACGCTGTGGAACTGACAGGCGCTGGCGAAGTGATCCAGCATGGCGGAGGCGGTGTCTTCAACTACGCAACCGCGGCGGGCATTCCAGCAACGCACCGTGAGTTCCAGGACACTATTTCTGCTGAGCGTAGACCACTGGACGTCGTCGCTGCTCTCGAAGGACTCGTTGTCGATGGGGCAACGCTTCCTCCTAATGCTGATGGCGCTGTCGAAGCATGGCCGACAGAAGTGGTGGCCGCAGGGCAACGTGGTAATCGCTTGGGGCACCAGTCCACAGACGCTGCACACTCTGTACGGCGGAAAAGGGTCCACGAATGCCGTGGGCCGCCAATCGAGACCGGTACCGAAGCCGAATACTGTGTGAATGTAACTGGCCGAAGCCATAGCAGCACTTAGTCGTGCGATATGCAAAGCAGAACCGCTGGCACGGTGTCGCTATAGTGCTTTATTCTAGGCACTATAGTATCGCTATATAATAAAGTTCGAACAGAGTGTACTATGTACTAGCAGTGATCGAAAGAGCCGCGACTTGATAAGAAGTGCGCTGACGTTGGATTTGGCTATTGGCTATGTTTTGGCTCATATTCTGGCTACTCTATTTTGGCCAAATTAGCCAATTTTTACAAGCCACCCTAGTTTTACCAGAGAACTTTTACCAAGCAAACAGCAAGCCCATAGAAGCAAATACAAATCTGCCGTCGACCTTCGCGGTGGCGCAGTGGCGTGCACTCGTGTCGTTGCCGGCCTATGGCCGGCCCTGTCAACATGCGGCACCACACGTCTGGTGCCCCACTAGAACGTGCGACACGCACAAGTGCTCGAAAAACGCCACCGATACAAGATGCCATACATGTACAGCCGCGACCACGTCTGTGTAGAGCACGCGTGCAACCGGCTTCTTGAGCGCTGTACACAGACGTGGCCCACGTGGTCGCGGCTGTACAAATAGTACAAACCAAGAAACAAACATTGCCTGAAAAACGCATTAATCCAATGCAATCCAGCTACCGAAGCTGCTCCAGAGACCACCGGCTGCTCCCCCTCGCTTCGAACTCCTAAAGACAGTATCGAACGATTCGCCGAGCTGCCCAGGAGCTCAATCGCTGACCCTGAAAGTCTGGGATAGTAATACAACCCAATTTAGCAGTTTCTGAGCTCAGCGAGTGGGCGAGTGTACACGACATAATTAACGATGAACGGCATTTCAATGTTCAGGCCTATCTTCCTTGGCGCTCGACAGCTGAAGCACCCGGCGATCGTGAAACGTGGATTGGCCGCAGCGGGTGAGATTCATATGTTCTGGTATTTTTCTGATATTTCTAGTAACGCATGCTTTGCTGCATCGGTGCCGATCACTGATCTGTATATACTTTTGTTGATGTTGGCGCTCTAACTGGGAAACTATTCTCATGGTCGATTGCTAATTTGTACGTACCACACCTTTTCGGTGCACTTTCGATCGCAGCGAAGCTTCTGAGTCGCTGTTTTATCCCAACCGATCGCCGCAGCGCCGCAATTTCTTCGCCGCAACGTCCCCTCTGGTGATGGCGAAGAAATTAGACGTTTTGTTCATGTTGGAAGTTTTATCTGAACATGCGCCAACTTATGAGGTTGTGATAAACGACGGGACCAGTGGAGACCCGTATGAGGTATCGCCGGCGCTTTAATTGTTTTCTTACTTGCTTGTTTTTGCCTTTCCGTGTTGCCTAGCGGCCCGTTGAGTTTTTGTTGGCGACGCATTGAGGAAGTTCGCCCTTACTAGCTACGGCGCCCAAAGCAACATGTGGTTACTCGACCTTGAACTAGGAGAACGTGAAACGGGCTACGTGAAGATAGCGAATTGCAGTGGCCGGCGTCCGATTGAAATTTGCGAAGATAGCGAGTGCAAAAAACCGAGCGGTGATGCGCACGGAAAAACAGCGACATTAAGGACACGCTAAACCCTCGACACTTTCCGTGTTTTCTTATCGGAGGTATTGTATTTTCCCTGGCGTTCCGTATGTCACCACGTGACCATGGTTCGATCGCTCGCGTACGCGTGGCCACCTGTATCACGCGAAAGCAAGGAAAGATAAAAATAACCCGCTAAGATGATCTGTAGTTGCCTTTTTTTTCAGTAGATTTTCTTTTGGCATCTTTTTTTAACTGGCAGTGAGATAGCTGCAAGGCATGCCAGACTTCTGGCAAAGCTAGATAAGGTTAGTTTTCATCATGAGGGCGTTTTGCTTGTAGATCAGCTTTGATAGAAAACCTTGTTACGAACACTGAGATTGCTTTGTGGAGTCCTGTATTTGTACCCGAGCTTTGTATTAGCTTAGGCTTAGGGATATATTGCATAATTTCTGTTCAGTACTAATGCAACTTGTTGTACTGTCCTACAGTTGCAGTTCTGTTTCTAAGAAGGAAATGCACAAATTTTCTGGCTTACGAAGCATCACATCAATATGTTACTGATACAAAGGAAAAATTTTGGTGTCTCTTTGATACATCAAAGACAGTTAATGTCTAATGTCAGTCACCTGTGGCTCGTAGCTGAATACTGCAGCCCCTGGTTTACGGGTATGTGCCTCACATGTTTGGAGAAAGGTGTTTGACGACATACGCTATAGGATTTTCACGTTGATGTCGAGACCAGTCTGGCATATTCGTCAAACTCTCTCATTTTCCCATAATAATGTTGGTCTAGCCCAGCTTGAGGGCAGGCGATTATGAAAGCACCCAGATACGTGGCTAAATAGATGGATTCGTAGGTAGAAACTGAATCAAAGTGCCGGCAGTCTGCTAAGAAATGCCTTCCATTGAATCTTTGATGCATTTCAAGATACCACAGTACTCGTTTTAGGGTTCTCAACTCCAATGTTTTTATCTAAAGCGACAATCTTCAAACATATAAAATTCTTGTTTGTACTGCTGCTAAACTGTCGTTGGCAAAATGTAAAATGTCATAAGTATTATAAAATAATCAGCAAATGTGTTAAAGAGTGTTCTTCTTCCTTCTTCAGCATACGAGAACATCCTTGTTGAGAAAAAAGGTGCCCAGCAGAATGTTGCCTTGGTTACGCTCAACCGGCCCAAGGCCCTCAATGCCCTGTCAAGCGCCCTCATGTCGGAGGTTGGCCAGGCGATAGATGCGCTCAACAAGGATGAATCTGTGGGCTGCATTGTCATCACTGGCAGCGAGAAGGCTTTCGCTGGTAAGGCACCAGTGGGCACATGGAGGGTGCCATTCACATAAAGTGGAATCTCATTAAAGGGCCTGTAAACAATGCCGAGGTATAAAAATTGGTATAAAAAGAAGTAAGTGCATTTTTTCCTTGTGAGCATGCTGCCGCAAGAATTTCGCCAATAGGTGCTATATTAGGGAAGTTACAGGAGTTGGAACATTTGTTGCAGCGGCTTTCAAATTTTCGTGCAACTTCGCCACTCTTTTCTCTCACAGGGAGGGGAAGGCATAGCCTGTCGTCGTGACTGCTTTTGACCAATCAACAAGCTTTGTGCTAGGTCAAGCCTCTGATTGTCGACTTTGTGTCACTGCACATAAAAGGAGGACTGGTCAGGCGCAAGAAAGGAGCACGGGAATCGTTTTTCGAAATGGAGGCTCTGCGCGGCACACAGCGCTGTAATGTTCGGAAAACATTCGCCACAGTCTACCCTACGAATTGCCGAGCTTCCTTGGGGGGTGTGTGTAAAAGTAGTCAGAGCATGTTGGCGGGCCTTTAAAGAAACCATGACACGGTCACACAAAAATTTGTTGTTTCTAGTGATAACTGGATTTCGAGGGTCTATTATGCCTTTAAATATCTAAAAACTGGACCATAACAGAATATATCGCTCGAAAAGAAGCCCTGGAAGTCGCTGGCCATTAACGCCATTCACCGCTGGCGACTGCCATTTCGCCACAGTACAGTGATGTCACGTACTGCAAGCAGAGCTGTGCCGAAATTTCAGCGATTGCAAATTATTCAGTTTTCACTTCCAAGCTGAAGAAAGCTAAGCTATCTTGATATTACGCACAGCTGACCACAGAACAATATTGTTCGCCAAAATACAGACGCTTGCACAGCTAGCTGCTAGTTACCTCACAACTTGCGAGCGGGTCAGTGTTGCCTGACTCTCTGGCTGCTTGTCTGTTTATAATGATATTCAATTATAAATTAAGCGCTCAACCAAATGCACTAACATTTCACCAGTGTGTTTGTGAATGCGGAAGGATTAACCTGCATAACACAAATAATGAGCAAAATTGGGCGTCACAGCCCCTTTAAACAGGGCCTACGCGGAACAGTACAGTTTGTGTTATTACACGCTCTTAAGCCTTTCAGTGTCAAAATTTACAAAGAAAAACTTTCCCAGATGGCCGAATTACTTTATTGCAGTTTCTTAATGTATGTTATCTCTAAAGTCAGAAAAAGATTGTAGGGAATTTAAGAACAGTTCTTTGGTGCCAGCATTATTCAGAACTGCAAATCGTTGGTGGTACTTCAGAGCGTGGTATTCCTCGAAATAAGAGTCTGCACACAGTGTTTTTTTGCCATCTTCACACATTGCACGTGTCTCCGTTCTCTTCTTGCAGAGACGAGTTGTGCTGGCAAACTCATGGCATCTTCTCCAAGTGTGGCTGCCTTGGTCAGAATAAACTCCGTTATTAAAGAGAATGAGAATATCTCGTGAGTTTTGGTGATGAATGAGCTAGAAATAGCGCCAGTAAGATGGAAATTAACTTCCACTGCTCCTGAGAGAGAGAGCGATAGAGATAAAAATCGAGTCTTGCGTGCCTCCATGGCGATCAAGTGGGGAAACAAAAGCTTCGAAATGGCATTGCCAGAAACCACACGACGGGCTGACGCTGAAAAGCAGTTCTTTTCATATCCGCAAGAAGGTAGCATAATCGTATCCGACACCTCTTGCAAGCGCTATGAGGTGGCAGCACCTCCCAGTCTACATGCGTTGCCATTACGGCGCGAAAATTCAAGTGGAGGGTTGCAAACATGCCTGTACGGCAAAGACTCTGCAGAACAAAACGCCACCGCCGTACATGTATGACAGGAAACACTTAAAGGAACACTCATTGCTTGATCTTGTCATGAGATTGGAATGACAAAAAAGGGATTAGTCAGACCTGTGGAGTTATTCATTGGGTGAAGTCGTGCCTAGAAAAAAGATCACGCAAAGTATACGTGTAAGTAACTTTTGCTGTGCAATGATAGCAGTGAGCACAGTCATCGATCTTTGTTAACCTTATCGTTTGGAAAACAAATTGTCTTCAATCATGTGTTCTCTAATACTTCAGCATTGTTGCTGGTATTTGCATTAATTTCATTACAAGCTTAACTAATTGTGCTGTTTGCACAATCATACCAAAACGTTCCAAAATAGTTATAAAGGTTTCCATGCATTCTGGTGTACTTCCGGTGATAAGTGGTAACGTGTAACATACGATAAGTGGTAAGTGGTAACGTGTAATGTGTTTGTAAGTGAGGCCCACTCTAATTTATTCACTCATTCATTGAAAATACCTTAGGGGCCCAGAGGCATTAGGTAAGGTGGGTTGCATTATTTGTAGCATGTCTTGTTTCTTGAGCCCATTTTGTTAGTTTGCAATTCTCTTGACGAGGTGTGTGTTATTGTGTCTGTTGCAGTATTGATAGCATGGTCACTCCCAATCCATCTTCGTGGATAGGAAGTTCAAGCACTTGTGCAGTCTCTACTTTTGAAATATTTGTGCAGTTATGGCGGACGCTACAGTCCGAACTTGACGGCCATTTGTGCACTTCTTGATTTCTTGTACAAAGTGATCAATTTCTGGTAACTACTCTCAAGGTGGGCTGGATAAGTTGGCTATGGATAGATTTTTCTGCATCTATTTCTAAGGGAATGGCCCCTTCAGAGCACAAAGTACCTAATCTTAACATATTAGGCACTATGGAGGACCTATGTGGATGAAGATGTGGTCACTGACCAATTCACGGTGTGAGCAAAGAGACGTTCCGTGAGCCATATGGGTTCTTTGATCGTACTGAAATGCTTTGATCTCACTGAAACCTGTATGGGGCCCGAAATGCTTGTGTTTTCTCCTTGACTCACTCAGTGACTGCATTTTCATCCTCATCATGGTACTTGACCTGACAAACTTTCGTTGAACTCTTGACTACATAGGATGTAGTATATCTGTCGAAATCTGCGATGTCATTGCTGCTGGTGCAGAAATTTAAAGTGGCATTGCCACCCTCAGTATTATTGTTTTTTAGCATTTTTTCGCTGAAGAAGCATCTTCTCACTGCAAGCATGGCGATTCTGGGATTGTGAAATAGTAACCAATACGGAAATAAATTTTCTTCCCGTTGGTATCTCTGAGGATGTAAATGTATCAACCAGTTTGTCTGGTGTTATGAGGTTTATGCCTAATATTGGTTTCAGGAAGGCGATGTACAGCCTTCATCGTGCCGTTTTCCTTGCAGCTGGTGCCGACATCAAGGAGATGCAGAACATGACGTTTGCCAAGTGCTTCACGGGCAACTTCCTGAGCCACTGGGACAAAGTGGCGCAGTCCATCAAGCCTGTGATTGCAGCTGTGAACGGCTACGCGGTGAGTCTTGGGTGACTTGCTCTATGACTTGTTACAACCGCAGGTAGTGACTTTACCAAAGGTTGTACCAAATAAACGAGAGAGCCATAAGTAGTTGCCCACTGAGAGATCAACGGGATTGGAAACTGGACAGACTTAAACATGTCATGTACCACACGTGCGATAACAGTGGAATACAGTTATAAAAAACAAGCAACACATAATACACTTAAGTAGATGCGTTAGTCTTACACATAGAAAATGTAAAAAAAAAGAACAGGAATAAAACGAGGTGCATCATATGTTGCAATGAAGCAACGCATTTTCCTAACACTAGGGAATATGTCACAGCCTGATTCTACCTACTCTTTTTATACAGTGTAGCTTAGTGATAAGTTATTTCTTTATTCCTCAAAATTTCTTTAATTTGTTTTTTAAGTATTTCTAGACTGATGTCAAACTGCAAGCCATTTTAGACTTCATTAACTAGTCGTGTTGTTACATATTGCAGCGTTTGTTTTCCATAATTTCTTTCAGCAGGATAATGTTGGTCTTTTTTTGTTTTCGTGTACCTCTCGTTTTGTATACCACTTGTTTTTGTGTACCTCTTGAAGCAGTTTAAAGTAATATATTTGGTTTGCCCTTAACATTTTATGTTTATAAAAGAGCACTGAAGTACACATATGGTCTATTCTACCCTGGTAATTTTCATTACAGCGAGGTATCGTACCATTTGAAGCTTGTTATAATTTTTTGTTGTTTTTGTACCCCGTAGCAGCACGCCGTAACAAAGTCTCGAATAGAATAGGGCATTGTACAAATTTATTTTTAACCACTGAGGAATGAGGGAACCAATTCTGTACAGGCATCCTACTTTTTTCTCAAGCTGCTTGACTAAATGATTAACGCGGACGCGTTAAGTCTTCACTGAACCATACCCCAAGAAATTTTTCATGTTTTTCACGTTTTATGGGGTTCCCGTCAAAGCTTATTTTTATGTCATGTTTAACATGTTTATTTATTGGGCAAAATATAATATATGTCGTCTTCTTGGCATTTAACTGTAGCTTGTTTTGTTTAAGCCAGTTTTAGAGTGACGTTATACACTAATTTACATTATTTTCTAGTGTTTCTAAGTGTTTTATCTAAAAAAGATGTTTGTGTCGTCTACATGCATAATAAGCTGTGGTGAGGCAGGTATACATACAATATCATTAACATAAAGCAAAAGAGCAAACGACCCAATATAGAACCCTGTGAAATTCCTCGGGTTAACTGAAGCTGACTTTATGTAGCTGTTTTCATTGTACTAGTTGGCACCGGTTATGTAAATAGTTTTGTAAAAGCTTAAGGGCGATCCCTCATATGCTGTACAGTGATAGTTTCTGTAGTAATATGTTGTAGAATATGTTATAGTGTATTGAATCAAAGGATTTTCCTTAGTCCAAAAATAAACCAATAGTAAATTTCATACTTTCCACATTTGCAATTATTTGACCTTTAATGATTGCTAACATTTGTTCAGTAGACTTAGTTTTCTAAAAGTCATATGAACATGTTAGGACAATGTCATACTTATTGAAAAAGGATTGTGACCTATTGTGAATAACGCCTTCTAAAACCTTTGATAATGTTGAAAGTACTGAAACGGGTTTATAATTTAACATAATATTCGTTCCACGTCCTTTATAAATTGGGGTTACCTTTGAAACTTCTAACGCTTGGCACCAACGGCTAGGTTGGACTGTGGGCTCCTTTGTGCCATCTTGAACAATGGCAGTTTTTGTCGTAGATACAGGTTGCAGAAGTTTGTTTTTAAATCATTTGCCTTTATACAAAATTTATTCTGATTACATTTATGGTGTTGGAGGCCTAAAACCGTGTTTTGCCTGCCTATTTTTTTATGCTGAAAAGAAACTTCTTTAAGGCCTTAAAATGTGGTCTCGAGTCACCAGAAAAAGGCATGCAGGCAGAGAAAGGAGCATGAACCTCATCTCAAGTTTGTCTGCCTGCCCAACCTTGTCTAGTAGTAATAATCGTTGGGGCATAACATCCCCAAACCACAACATGAGTACACGAGATGCCTTAGTAATGGGCGCGGAAAGTTTAGACCAGCTGGGGTTTTTTAATCATGCACCTAAATCGAAGCATGCTGGTTTCAGGCATTTTCGCCTGCAGTGAAAATGCGACTGCCTCGGTTGATATTCAATCCTGCCACCTGGGGGTCAAGAGTCGATCACCGTAACCAGTAGACCACCACAGCAGGTCTCATGACCTTGTTCCTTGACGTGTCGTGAAAGAACATGAAAGCTTAAGGCAACCTGTGCAGTTGTGTCGTTCTTATCCAGGTGGTATCGGTAATGTGCTTCTTGTTTGTTTTGCTTTTCAGCTAGGTGGTGGCTGTGAGCTAGCCATGATGTGCGATATCATCTACGCCGGTGAGAACGCCAAGTTTGGACAACCTGAAATCATTCTCGGAACCCTCCCAGGTCAGTATTGGTTTTCAGAACGAGTCTTGTGGTTCCAGTAATTTAGGTGAAAAAGAATTTATACACCACTAAGCATGAGTAGCAGCGATATATAAACATGAGTAGCAGTGATATGGTCACAGCGGGCTGGGCAAGCTAAACTTAAATTTTGTTGAAAGGCTACAGCCCCTCTTGGATGGCTCTTAACTTTAGTTTTTGCTTTCACTAGCAAAACAGCCGTTTGGGCTAGTTGGTAATGATTAATTTTAAGCTAAAAAAAATGCGGTGTAATACAGAACTAAGCCTGTGTCGTCGTTTTCTTCTCTGGTCCCTGTTCTGTGATGTGCCCCCCTTTTTGCCCTTAAAATTGCTTTTGCTAGTAATGCCACTGTACTCTAAATATTAATTGTAAGAAAGGTCTACGAGTACTGTGCATTTGGTTTGTGGGCATGTTATGTTCATTATATATTTGTCTTGAAATGTGGATGTATGGCATTTGTGTTTATCGATATTGTGAGGCAACATCCTAAAATTGTAATGTTTTGTTTTATGCATAACAGTTGGTGTGTGTGAATTTCTATGGTTACATTATGTGATTTGCTGACCTCAGTGGCATTTTGCCAATGCGGGGGCCCGTGGTGCTCTCAAGCTGTCACGGTGACAGCTTTTTCTGCAATCGCCCATCATGATGCATTTGCTTGATGTAAAATGTAAATAAAGTTGTCATTATTATAAATATTATTGCCATTGTTGTTTACAAACTTCTCTTTGTGAGTTGTACAGGATCTCTTGCCTTTGCATGCTTTTTAGAAGATACGCTGTCAACAAGACTGAAGTTTTGTGTAGGGGGTGCATACACCTGCCCTAAACTTCATTTGATAAGGTTCTTTTTCTCTCTGGCCCAATACTCTCACGGGGCTGTGACAGTGATGGAAGTCGGCACTCAGTGAGTTCGAGACGGAAACATTTGGTTGGGTGAACATATGCCTGGCTATACACTGATAGTGGTGGAGAGTGTTGGCTGTTGATAAATTGATCGTTGCGGTGGCGCCTCGTCTCTTACACATCACGCATAGAATTGTCCATTCTGGTCACTGGTGATTGTGCAAGCTCTGGAATAAGCTTGACTATTCGCTTCCTGCATGCAATCTTGACAAAACAATCTGCTGCTATCGTGAAGCTTCTCGAACAGTGCAGCATGGTCGGCGCTGAGTTTCTCTCACAGTCTTTGTGTGTCAAGACCAAATTCGTCAAAAATCGGCACTCGCGGAAACATGACCATGTGCCGTGCAGTAAACTTTGATTTCGCTTAATTTGATTCATTTAATCATGCAGTGAATACCTCAGCCAGAGTCTTGGCAAAGTGTATGCTCAAAGTGACTCTAAATAGAAGCAATGAGTTGTTTTAGATTGGTAAACTGCTCTCTGAGAACTCTAATGTCATAAGTTTCACTCTCATAAGCTCATTTTTAGTGGAGAAAATTAAGGTTGAAGTTACAATTTTAAGTTCTGCACCGTAACCTGCGCGCATGAGAAATTCCACAATGTATTTTTTTCTATTTTTGCGCCATTGGCTCGATGAAATTTTCTGAGACTCTGTATGCTAGGCCAATGGAACCCATAGATTACCACATACCTTAATTTTATTTATTGGAAGCTACGTAGGACCCAGTAGACACCTTGAAAAATTTACGACGTCATAGTGTTTGGTGCGTCTCCCACCCAGTTTCCTTTCACGCATTTTCTCGCTTACCAGGTGTCATATTGCAGTAAGAGTGTCATTTTCAGGATTGTGAAATTGTACTTTACTGATTATGCGAAAAAGCATTTTGTTCTTTAGTGTCCCTTCAAGGGAGGAATAGGTTTCCTTATGTTTCCAATTGAATGTTGACCTCTTCAGGTGCGGGTGGTACCCAGCGACTGACCAGGGCAATCGGCAAGTCGCGCGCCATGGAAATGACACTCACCGGTAATCAGATCACAGCTGCTGAAGCTGAGAAATACGGTCAGTGTTCGCTTCTTTCTGTGTACTGCATTCTCCTACATGCTTGTGCTGTTCATTTACAGAAATTGCTGTTAAATGTTAGTTGAAGTTTGTATGACGCGGGGCAGGAGTTTGGTACGATGTCTTGGTTCTCCCCCCCCCCCCTTTTTTTTTTCTCTTAATGGGGAAACGGCTTGTATAGACAAATAAATTGGGAAAGAAAATAAGTGTTTTTATCAAATCGTTATAATCTCCTTTCCCATATAAAGCCTAACTTAGGTCTTGCTAGATTGGTATTTCATCTGCAGTTTTGACCTATGCATCGCGTGTGAGCTGAATCAAAAATGATATGAAAACTGTTTGCAGAATTGCACTTACTGCATATGCCATCCAACCACCCAATAATATTCACTTTCTGCCGAAAGGATTTTTTTTTTTTCAAGTTTTTTGTGGGAACATTGGAGAGGCTGGTAATTGAATGTGGTAAACTAGTTGATATTCAAGGAATATTATTGCATACTTGAAATCTGCAGGAAAAACTGAACGAGTCTATGTAGTATCATCTGGTTTGGACACTAAACAAAGCAGCACATTTCGACATGCAATTTCCCCCTTAGGATTACCAGTTAAGGGAGCTATCATAACGATATTATACTGCACATTGACTGCATCATTACTAATTCATTACTGGCACACATTGCTGTACATTTGGTCACAGTGTCGAAAGACTTCAGTTGAAGTTCAAAAAAACGCAAGGAATTTGTTACCTTGTATAGAAAATCAGTGCTCTATTTGCATCGGCTAGCAAAGATGTCATAGTTAATTAAGAATATAGTCAGCCTTGAACACTGCAGAGTACACGAGCCTGTAGGATTTCACTTTCATCAAAATCTGGCTGTCGTTGCCAGGATCAAACTTGCGTCGTTCGGGTCAGCAGCTGAGCATTGTAATCACCAAGTCGCTGTGGTGGCCATAGAGAGAGACAAGTATTAGTAATGATGTTATGTGCTTCTTTTTTTTTTCGAAAAGGAATAAACAATACCTTTGTCGTAATAAAGCTATCAAAATATTGCATTGGGCATATGCAGGTGGAGTTCCTAAACTAAGGTTGATACTTCGGCAAGGTGATATAATACTGAAAAGGAAACAACCAGGAAGGCAGAGCGAGGGTGGTCTACTGAAAAATCATCTCGTTGGCTAATCTGTCCTGCGTTACTGAGAAAGGAAAATAGACATATTGGAAACATAAGGAAGGACAAACCAAACTTAGTTAGGGTTCAATTTTCCAAAACCACAATACGATTATGGGAGACACCGTAGTGGAGGGCCTTGGAAATTTCAATGGCCAGGTGTTCTTTAATGTGCACCGACACTGCACAGTGCACAGGCTTGTAGCATTTATCCTCTATTGTAATGCGCCCCCTATAGCGGGATGCAATTACACGACGTTAGAGTCAAGCATCATAATCATTAGACCACCACCACGGCTAGGAGGAACGAGACATGCAGCGGATTCATACATTCCTGTCGGATTTGTACACTTAGTCAAAAGTGTTCTGGCAGGACCATAGTAATGTAGCATAACATCTCTGGCAGCTCTTTTCACACGGGAGTCAAGCTGTGATGTGTAGTGAGATACATCTTCCAAATAAATCATGACGCCTTTCCTCCGCATGTATATATATTCTAGAGTTAACCTCATAATGAACACCAGCCGAAAGTTGGCACATTTGTGCATTTTCTTTGCCGCCTTTCTTTAGTGCAGTCTGAAACTTTAAGCCAAGCTGTTCTTAATCGACCTTTTCTTGTCCGGGGGCCGTCGTAGATCGTAAGCAGGTACGTGCCACAAAAAGTGGGTAAATCTCACTATGGATGTGTCACACCTCTCGTCGTTCCCATTGCTTATTACTCTCTCAACTCACCATTAGGCTTACTAGGGCTCCCGTCTCTCCTCCCACCTCATTTACCTAATTACAGTAGATTCTCAATGATACGATTACAGTTGATTCGAATTTCACATTGTTAAAAGAAATCATCATGAACTTCTTTAGTGAAAACTACTTGACCCCAATAAAGCTTTTGTTTATCTTTAAGATCAGCTTTAACTTGTTTTGGTTCGTACAAATTTGAGATGATACGAATATTTTGCGTGCTCTCTACGATATCGTATCATCGAGATTCTACTGCGATTCCACTTCGTTACCACTTGGTTCAACCCACTTTATTCAAACGGCTAAAATAAGTGGCAAAGCAAAAGCTACTTTGTAAGCCACCAGCTTCGCTGTTTCATCGATATCTGCCGAGCAGAACTGGCTGAAATTTTTTAATTTTCTGGAGAATGTGTATACGACATCATGTCACATTCTGTGCCTCCTCTCTCTCTCCTGTGCAGGTCTGGTGAGCAAGGTGTTCCCAACCAGTCAGCTAGTGGAGGAGGCCATAAAGCTGGCCGAGAAGATCGCAAGCTACTCCCAAGTGTCTGTTGCGCTGTGCAAGGAGAGCGTCAACCACGGTGAGGATTGAGGCCTGGCTGGCCGTTGTCGCACGAGCTCAGAGAGCTTAGAAGCCAAGTGTAACGAAATCTTTAAATACATGAGAAGCCTCTTTGCGAGAGTGTTCCAAAGGCCAGCTGAGATCATAATTCTAAGAAATTTACTTCGATTTAATGCAGCAAAATCGTTTTTTTTTAAATGGCAAGGAATAAGATAGAGCACGAGATTGTTGAGGGTTTTTTTCATTCATGAAGCAGGCGACAAGTGCGTGAGCAGGCCTTCCATATCTTTGTCTGATGCTGAAATTAGATATCTTAGAGGTTTTCTTTGATTTTCCTTGTCGTTTGTGCTGTTGTTTTGTCATGGCCTGGTGCTTCTCACTAATCACACATGCGGGAGTTCCTTTGAATATTTTATTGTTTTCAGTTTTTTTTCTTCAATCACTGGTTAAAACCAGCCTTGTTATCATGCTTTTAACCTCCTCTTAATCACATTTTTAGGCACGTATGTATACACAGGTGATGGCAATAAAATTTCAGTATTAGTCGGCTCTTTTTGTTTCCGCTGTCCTTCTTTCCCCCATGTTTCTGCGCTGCCCTTCCTAAGTGAGTACTATGAACCAGCTATCCCAAACCAAAGTACTTCTCGAATGTGGCACCCTGCTTATGAGAGACACAACTTGTTAAAAACACAGATTGCTTGCTCGTCTCTTATAAAGCAATTCAAGTATGAACACTGGTGCTTGCCTAGCTTCTTTTCTCTGGCATATACTGAAACAGATGTATAGCAGTGATGCCACCCGCATAGGTGGTGAAAAGTCAGTGTAATTTTCTTATAGTTTTGTAGAGTTAGGTTGGAGTAAATCTTCGTTAAAAGGTAAAAAAGATAATAAAAGAATAACATAGAAAGTGACTTGTTTGATTGCTTGAAATGTAAGCAGAACACAGAATGTGACATACACGAACAGCTGCTGGTTGCAGCATGCCAGTGATGCAGAGTGAGGGCATGACAATGCGAAAACCTACCAGGCAATAGCTGTAGCCTCTGAGTCGGTTATTGCTACTGCTGGTTGGTACCTTTGTCGTGCTTGCTTTTGTGTAATGTGTGCGTGAAAACTGATTCAAACGTTCGTGCATATAACCTTGCTGTTCATTTGTTGCAGCCTTTGAGACAACGCTCCAGGAAGGACTTCGCGTTGAAAAGCGTCTTTTCCATGCATCCTTCGCTCTGGTAAGTGGCCGACTTACTTTTTGTGCCTAGGTGCAGTGACGACAAATCGGCAAGGGTATAGCCAGGGGGAGGCACACCGAGCACGTGCCCCCCCCCCCCCCCCCTAAAAAATTTCTGGCTACGTGCCTTGAAATCTGTGTACAAGTTCAGTCTTGTATTTCGGGGAGGTGGGGGCCTCTGCGCGAGGAGCTTTGTCGGGTGATCCGCGGCTGATGCGCAATATGCCCATCTGCAGTTTTAAGGTGCCAGAGGGCGATCTCATTCATTGCTTTGTTGCTTGTGATGAAGCACACTGCGGCTTGTCCGCTAGTGCAACGTCCTTGCCGGCGAAATTTGCATTCGTCTCGTGTCGGCGCCGTGAACAAAGCTAGCTAGGCTCAGCCACGACTCCGAGCTGTAAGCTCGGCTGCAATGCCCGAATTTTCAAAACATTTCATGTTCAATTGTAGTACAGAGTGGTTTCATAATGGTCTTCGTCAGGAAGTATAATGTGCTGATAAGCTCCACGGGTAGGTTCGAGACGCCCGTCTTCAACGCTCGTGATAAATGCAGTGCTATCGCACCCTTGTGGTTGAGCTTCTACTTGCGGCAGTCTAGCCAGTTTAGCTTGCAGCGTTTTCTGTGCACTGACTACACACAGAGCGAGTGCACAGGTGTCACAATATGGCACGATTTTCTACATCTGTAACATTGCGATGCTCTAAGGCATGATTAGCAGACGACGCTCTCTCGGTTCGACCAGTAGCGAGGCGTGCTAGAGCAACATGGCTGACGCGGCCAATGGGATGCCTTGAGACAACCTGCAGACATTTGGTTCTTGTGCAATTGATTTTGAAGGGTGGAGCCAGCTGAGGTGGCAAATATGAAAATGGAGAAATTATTCTTCGAACGAGCCCCAAGCGTCCGCACTTGGACGAGCTGATGTGGAGATATGATTTTTTTGAAAATCTGCAATTCTTCGTGATGATTCTTGCCAAGTCTGCAAGCGCAACAAATTATTTAAAGCACCTCTGCATGGTTTTCAGTAAAGATATTTTCGAATCGGGTAAAAGAAAGGTTGCTGAGACTGAAAATGTGATATTCAAAAAATAGATTTTTTTTCCAATTTCTCGCGATTCAAAAGCTGCGTCACCCCTAAATTATAAGGGCACTGTTGCGATTGCTGGCTCTCCGTGCAAGTGTCACAGATGACTCACACGTAAACCCTTCTATGTGCTGTGCTCTTAACGGGAAGAGACTGTGCAATGACCGCTTCTCTCCTTAGAGTAGCCATATTCTCTTACACCAGCGTTTTGTAGAGTTATACGAGACCAAAACTAAAAGAGTTAGCTGCCACCCTTACTTCGTATAGCCTTGCGATTTTTACCCATCGCATTAATTGTTTCACCTTTGTGGTGGAACTGATTTTTTGAATGTGACCTCACCTAATCCGAACTAACCATTTTTTTGTGCACTATGCTACATTTCTTTTTGCTTGCAATTTTATTTTGTATATGTAGCATTGTTATTCCTGCATTACTGCGCTTTCTTTGTTTCTTCAAGCCTGTATATCCTGTCAGTTATACACACCTTGCTATATCTTTTAAAGAAAGGTTACAGTATTCAGCAGTAAATGAGTAAATAAGTAACCAGGAACACTACATGAACAATTTAAAATAATTGTCTTATCACTATTACATTGTGACAGGTACACCTTTATAATTAATGAAGGTTCAAATTGTGTTGGTTAGACTGCACTGACTCTTCGTGTAAGTGAATGTGTGTTCAATTCTTCTAGGACGACCGGAAAGAAGGCATGACTGCTTTTGTTGAGAAGCGGCCACCGAAGTACACGAACAGCTAGATGTCTGACAAGCAGCTGTGAAAGTGCGTTCTCCCGAAAGTTTTGCGCATTTTTTTGAATTTATGCAACTGAATAAATCTGTATATTTTGTTTATAATTACCTTGTCTTGTCTTTCATTACTTAGGCTCGGTGAATGGCTGCATTTGCCAGTAATGCACAGAACCAACATTATTCTTGGAGGAATGAGGTACAGCTGTTGAGATGGTAGAGTAGATAATTTGTGGATAGAAACGCAGCTCTAAAGTGGGAAGGGGTTCAGTAATTTTATGCACTCACATTTGTCTTATCTACACTTTCTGAGGCCATCATGCTGGTCAATGTAGAGGCTGGATCATCTGAGAAATGGCTCGTGGATGGCCTTTGTAACTGTAGCTTATGACTGGGCAGTAAATAATGTCTTCAAGGTTGGCTGGGGCTTTCAAACCAACTTTCAAAATGTGGCTGTACATCGGTGGCAATAACAGCTATGGCTATTAAATTTGCAAGGATGTTGAAAGGTAGATGAAGGTTGTGTAAGAACTCAAAATTACTAGTAACAAATGCTTTTAGTGTTTTTGCAGCGAAAGATGCTATGATATCACATTACAGGTGAGATGCGGCACTGTAGTTGTGTACCATCACCGGCGTCTGTAACCAGTATCGCAAGACATTAGAAAAAAAAAAACGCAGTAAATAGAGAACACCAAGGACACAACAGAATCCGAACCTGGGTCCGCTGCGTACTAGCCCAGCATTCTGCCACTGTGCCATGCTAGTGATCGGAACTAGTAAACTGGTCTTAGGCAGGCCTGATGTCAGGAAAGGAATCGCGTTAATATGAGTAGTAAAACATTTTAGAACATCAAAGGAACAACCAGGCATCACACAATGCGAATTGCACAACGAGTGGGTCGATGATGCTCCAACCCATTAGCAAAACTTGTTCTTGATCAGCTATTAACTGTGGTGCATACCCACTTCAGACACAATAATTCGTTTATCTTCATTTATCGTCAGCCACTGCATAAAAAAAATTGCATAAAATTCTTAGCAAGTGTGTAGCGGATACCACCCTTCTCCGAAAAATGACACAAAATTATGACTCGCGTTCAGCAGATCAAAATAGAGTTCGTTTCCTTCCTTTCTTATATGTGGCGTAGTGGGTACCCAGCAAGTGTGCTAATAACAGTTACCCAAAGAGTTTAGAAAAGGCTCTGAAAGGCCGCTCTTCCGCCTTTTTCTGTGACAGTGCTGTGAGTTCTGCGGATGCCTGGCAGTTTTTGTTATTTCAGCTTTTTAGTTCCTCAAGATATGTTTTTTAAAAGTTGTTCATTAAAATTTGCTATGTGCAGAGAATTGCATTTTTGCACAACTGTAGCTACTAGTAAATACTTCATAAGAGAGGAACTGAAATTGTGTACGTGCAACAAAAACTGGATTTCTAATGGCTTTTCACATTTATTTATGTATGAATGTATGAAAATCACTTATGAATGATTTTGCTTATACAAAGAAACAAATAGATAAAGGCTAGCAATTCTAGCTCCAGTTATGTAAACGGCACTATTAAACACATTTGACATTTGTTTGCATACGCCCAATAGTTCCTTAGAAAAGGTATGCAAACTGAAAATGTTTTAGAAAACGCAGATATTACATACGGTTACACCGGCATATCCTATCAACGTGCGTATGAAAAGGGACCAAAAATTATTTTTAAAGCCAAAGTGTCACATATTTTATGAAGGATAAGGAAGTTCTCCATCGGGTCACTACAATATCCCAAAACTAATTTCTTGCCTAGGGAAGTACCTTCCCGCCCTATATAGGCGCACGTTACTGGAATATTCTAAAGCAGATTTAAAAAAAAGTGTTTCATAATTCACTGCTCTGTAGTATAGTAACACATCACTTTTCAGTAGGACTTAGCAAAAATGTTGCAAACGTTGTATGGCCTCCACAGTAGCTTAGCTAAGCTACTGTGACGCCAGTAGCTAAGCCATTACGCTGCTCATCTCAAGGGCTGCAGGTTCCATTTCCGGTCATGGCATCTATATTTTAATGGGACTGAAATGCAAAAAAAAAAAAAAAAGCCGTGTGCTGAGCTGTATGTGCATGTTGGCCAAGAAACTCAGGTGATTGATATCGAGTCCTTACATGGTGCCTCGCATTCATAATGTGGTTTTGGCATTTGAAAGCCCTGCAATTGTAAATAAACAAGACTTGTAACAAATTCACATAAGCTCTAGACTTACATGTCAAGTTTGGTCTCTTGAGTCGTTAGATGCTCTAACAAAAGCAGTTTGCAAGAAAGGGGACAATCATTTCTGGTGCGAAGTATAGGATCTGCTAACTTCGCATTTCCCGATGTCTTCCATTTTTCGAATATTGCAAATTTTGTGATAATTTTGCGGCGCTCAGTCGAAATTCTCTGTGTTAAATTTGCTAGAACTTTCTGAAGTGCTTTTTTTTCTCTTGGATATCAGATTATTTAGAACATTTCCACTTTTTACGTTTATTTAAATGTTAGAGTAGGTGTCAGTCCAGAGTTGGAAGTTCTTAACTGGGCCTTGCAAAACTTTTCCAAGCAACTATCTAATGGCTTCGTTAAAAGATTTTTTGTTAAAAGATTATTCGTTAAAAGAACGACCATGACAAATTTTAAGAATCCATCAAGTACGCGAGTGGAGTTACAGAGATTGGTGGCACGCTGTATTTGCATTCTTTCTCCCCCCGTTCGGACGAGCGCGCTGGAAGCTTAAGTTGCTGTTGTTGTAGGGATGTGGGAGAATAAAGATACGTCATGCGCGCTTTGTGACTGTGAGCACTTATTCCTTACTTTTTAAATGCAAAGCATTTCTTAGCGTACTTTGGCGACTTTGAGCTTGTCTGTCTGTATGTCCGTCCTTTTATCTATCTATCTATCTATCTATCTATCTATCTATCTATCTATCTATCTATCTATCTATCTATCTATCTATCTATCTATCTATCTATCTATCTATCTATCTATCTATCTATCCATCTACCTATCTATCTACCTATCTATCTATCTAGCTGCCTACGACGTTTAGCTCTCCTGGCCGTTTCGATAATGGTATCGATTCCAAGCTTGGTATGGCATAACATGACTGTATGAAGAACATATCTGATTAGTCATAACATGAAAATCATGACATGTATGTCATGAATGTCATGATTTACATTTCATGGTCCTGCAGCTCTTACGGTGGTTTCGTTCACAAGGCATGTTGCAAAACTTGTATGGTATGTGGTATGATTGCAAGGCAAACACAAGCGAGAGACCTTAACATGAAAATCATGACATGCGTGTCATGTAGCAACATGACTACATGCCATGCTCAAGATGCGCTCGCGGCCGTTTCTCTAGCGTCACATATACAAATTTTGGCATTACAGTACGTGAATGGATGGCGGAGGTATGTGACTGGTGCAAACATAATAATCCTGAGATGCGTGTCTTGTAACAACATGATTACATACCACGCTCATGATGCGCTGGCGGCCGTTTGGCTAGCTTCACTTATACCAAATTTGGTATTACTGGACGTGAATGGATGACGAAGGTATGATACTGGTGCAAACATGATAAACATGAGATGCGTGTCATGTAACAACATGACTACATGCTACGCCCATGATGCGCTCGCGGCCGTTTTGCTAGCCTCACATGTACCAGACTCGGTATTACGCGACGCGAATGGACGACATAGGTAAATGACACATCCAAACATGATAATCACGACATGTGTGTCATGTAACAACATGACTACATGCCACACTGATGTTGCGCTCGCGGCCGTTTCGCTAGCTTCACATATGCCAAAATTGGTATTACGTGACGCCAATGAATGACGAAAGTATGTGACGGGTGCAAACATGATAATCATGAGATGCGTGTCATGTGAGAACATGACTACATGCCACAGTCAAGGCGCCAATACATTTCGACGTGACGCGGTGCGCGTGCTCGCCGGCATTCATTTCGTCGCGTCATGCCGGTGTTGCCACGCCTGTCGCTGGTCCTGCCATGTACTCGCAGGCGCGCACCGCGTTGCGTTGCTTTGACACATGCGGGTTTCAGCGCGTCCGGCATCCTTCCGTCACGAAAAGAGGGAGACACAGTGTTGTCTGTCTCGCCGGTTGCCGTCGGGTCACGCCGACGGACGCTGGTCGCGCCTGGCGTGAGACTATATAGCGCTCGCGTTTTGCTAACGTAGCGTCGCTGTGCCCAGCGTGCACGCGCGTCAACGCTACATTGGAGTATATTGGGCCCTTCATGATGTGATCGCGGCCATTTTGCTCGCTCCACATATACCAAATTTGGCAGTACGGGATGTCAATGGATCACGAAATATATGTCTGGGGCAAACATAATACGCCTGACATGCACGTCATGTAAGAACATGACAACATACCACGGTCATAGCGTGCTCGCGGCCGTTTCGCTGGCTCCACATATACCAAATTTGGTATCACGTGACGCGAATAGACCAAGAAGGTAGACGACACATCTAAACATGATAATCATGACACGGAAGTCATGTACGGCATCATTCACCTCCACCTCATAACGTTGTGCTCATCTTTAATGTAGCATATCAACATTTCTCATTCCTGCTTCGCGTATCATCGATGCCCACTGTACGTGGGATCTGCCAGTTTTTTTTTTTTTTTTGCATACAACACGCAAAGTTTCATTGTGATCACGTTTCATTGTTTCACGTGTCCCCGCGAGCGCACGCGGGGACACGTGGTGCCCTCCAGTGACGGTCACGGTAACAATGCAGCCCACAATACTCAAATCAGCCAATGACTGTGAATTAGTGTACATGGCGGGGTCGTTTGGGTGCATGACATCATTTTTACAAGGAATAGGGAATGATTTAAGGCTAACTTTAAGAATTATTTGTAAGCACCAGGCGGCCGCGTGCGCTTTGATGTTTGACCCACGTGTTCTCAGGAGCGTCGACAACCGATCAAAAGCGTTCTCTGACCATGCTGAAAAAAAATGGCAGCATATCCATGGAGTGAATGATGGAGAGTGGAGCGAAGCATTCGTCCGTCCATTCGTTCTTGTTTCCGTTCGTCCATGCGTGCGTCTCTGTGGCCGCCCGTGCGTCCGTCCGCGCGTGCGTGTGTTCGTGCGTCCGCCCGTCCATCTGTGCGTCCGTCCCTGTGTTCGTCCATGCATCCGCTCTTGCATCCGTCCATGCGTCCATCCGTCCGTGCAGCCATCCATGCGTCCGTCCATGCATCTGTCTGTGTGTCCGTTCGTCCGCCTATTCAACACTCCAAGTACCCACTATCTCGCATCTTTTCATCATATATTCCTTATTAGATGCAGAGCCATCCAGCGGACATTCCAAGGACTGAACGAGAGGTGGCACACGCACACTTTCTTAGGGCTTGCGCTTCGTGTCTACTTCCCACCTTTAACCACCTCGAGTTCATGGTATATACTAGTTCACAGTATTCATGGCACTGCGGCCCAACGCTCGCTAAACCTTTCTAAAACCAAGGAGGTTACGCCCAGCGAGTGTAATGTAGCAACCCTTTCTTGTCAGATTGTGCTCAATGTACATGCCAATGGCTGCAAATGGGGAATGAGAGACAGGAGAATTCGGCTTTTAGTTAACGGGCACGCTGCGAATTTTTTAGTGTTCAACAACGCACAGAAGAAATCTCCCACCAGCACCACCTAGGAAGTCGAAATGTAAGACTGATTACACACTACTACTACTACGACATACGAGGGACGAACGGGTGCCGCTATAAGGAGCTTCGCCCCTAAAAGTGTTGCAGGGCTTCTTTAGTACGAATCGGTTCTGCGTGAGTTACATTACAAGACGACACAAAGAGCTGGACTAGATTGCGTACCGGCTACAGGAATCACACTCGACTGAAAACAAGCATTGTCCGGTGTGCATATGTCATCTCGGAGCGCGGAGCACCAGCTTTGCATCGTTAGCACCTTGCATGGTGGATGTGGCACATGTGCCATTTTTTGACTTTTATGAAGGCCAGCTTGTTGAACATGTCGGTGCTTTTTTGGTTGTACAAATGGAGGATCACCTCTCACTGTTAGAGTTCAAATATGATGTGAAATTGCATTTTTGACACCGCATGGTTCTAGGCCTAAGGACAGAGTTTTGAAGAAGAAAAAAAAAGGAGGACACCTTGCTAAGGGTGTCCCATCGTTGCGAAATATCTTCTTAAATTTCGAGCTGAAACTTTGGGCATGACCAACTCCTGCTATTGTCTGTTCATCAGCGCGCATGATTTGATGGGGGAGTCTGTGCACATACAACTCGCAGTCATGTGAAGAGAGCGGAGACGTCACCACTGCCACACAATGTGAATATAAGGCAAGGTTCTGCGCGGTACGTTGCGTAACGCTGAAAGAATGAACCAGTCTAGAGGCCGAAACACAGGAGAGAAAACGGCACACGTAACGACAATAGACTAATAACTAGTCTAGCACCCGACAGGACTATCAATGACTGGCCTAGCTAGTGTCCTTCTTTCAGCATTGTGTACCAACCGACAGAGACTTCAACCTCAGTGCAATAATAATAATAATATCTGGGGTTTTAGGCCACAATACAACAACACATAATGATTATGAGACGCCATAATGGAGGGCTGTGGAAATTGAGACCATTTGGTGTACCTTAACGTGCACTGACATCACACGGGCCTCTACCATTTCGCCTCCACCGAAATTCAACCGCCACGGCCGGGATTGAACCCACGACCTTCAGGTCAGCAGCTGAGCACCCTACCTCCTGTTCAAAAGGTTACTGCGATGCATTTAATAAGTATAGGCTATATCTTACGAGTGTCAGTCGTAGGCCTGTGCCACTGTGCAGGTCAGTAAAAGCGACGCTCTGCTTCTTCGGTGTTCTTACTATTTCGCCAGTGTCACTACTGCCAAAGGCAGGGTCAACAGTGAACTCCGCTGTTCTGTTGTTACCGTGGCAATGAAAATTTCTAAAAGCGTCCGAAACAGGGACGGGTTTTCATTCGTGTTGGTGTGAGCTGGTGGATAACGCATTTGTTAGCGTACCTCAAACGCACATCTTACGCATTGCGTTTTACCGGTGGTATCGATGGAAAAACTATGGTGAGGGGGGAGGGGAGGAAATGACACTATTTAAGAAAGAGGTATGGATGGAACATTTCATGCCTCAGAAGCTTTCCTCGCGTACGAATGTGCCACGTACAAAGTGCGCGACATTATACCAACGTTTCACGAATGTGCGTAAGAGGTCAGCTAACATGAAGAATGAAATAGCACTTAAGACGGACGATATGAGGACGCAAACACGTGTCTTCATTTCGCCCCGACTTGAGCGCTGTTTTATTGTCCATGTAGTACCAGTCGCGTAGCCAGAAACTTTTCGAAGAGCTGGGAGCGGATGGTTTAACTATATTTTATGTACATTCGTACGTGTGATCTGGATGCAAGCAAAATCAATTTTCTTGAAAAGCGGGGTTCACCCCCCCCCCCTCCCTTAGCTACCCCCCTCTCTACTACGCACCAGCAACATATCTAAATCTAAAAACGTTGCTGACCAGCCAATCCATCTAGAGAGCGCCGGTAAAGCTGGCTTTTTTGCAGTAACAGACTTCTTGGGGGAAAGCCCACTTTATATATCCTCATGTATGAAATGGGTTTTATACAGCACATTTTCCTGTGCAGTCCACACAATATACTAAGTAACTTTTCTTTAGGCGAAAGCCTTATGTGCCTCATCAAACGTGAGAATTGACCGTCGGCGTCCTGTGGCGTCGGCGTCAGCGTGAACTTGGCTAAAGTAATGACTCCATCATATGACATCAGTGTCACATCACAACGTCGTGTATCGCCGAAATGGGTGATGTCATCATGACATGGCGTAACGTTGCGTTACTTGATGACGTCATCGCATGACATTGTCACTTGGTCAAAGGTGGACCGATCACGGAGGCCGCGCCAAATCAGGTAGAAAGCTTGTAATGCCTGCGATCATGAAGACCGTGCAAATTCACGTTAGGTGCATATAGCTTTATGAAAGGGGCGGCGTAGGATCAATAAATCGACAGTAAGGAGAAAATAAGAAGCCGAATTTTGTCTCCGAGTAGTCTTGGGCAAACGCGTAAGGCAATCGGAAGCGTTTTATCTTTTATTTTTGTTTAATATAAGTGTGGCCTTATTTGTTCAGCTGTTCTATACTTTTTCATTTCTTTTAAATGTGCATATATACATAGGCGTGCGAAGGTTTTTCTTTTATGGGGGGGGGGGGGGGGGGGGAGGGGTTAGTAGCAGCGCCTCTCTTCCATATCTTATGTCAAAGTATGAGGATCGCTTTGCCCTTCTCCCCCCCCCCCCCCCCAACTGTGCGCACGCTTATGCACATGTATCAGCTCACCAAAGAACAGTGTACAAAAATGCGAGCAGTACAGCGTATCGAAGATGGTGTTCACTCGAACTTCGCCATAAAAGTACCTACAGCGTGAGATAAATGTTCCGAAACGGGGGAAGGGGAAGGGGGCACTTTCTTGAACTGAAGTGGGACCACACACATACAAGACGGCAGATGTGGTCGAGTGTCATTTTGGGCTCTGTATGGCATGGCAAAAGAAATATCCTGAGGGGGGGGGGGGGGGCACGGGTTCGGTTCTACGCCCTGGCCTGTAGGAAGTGCGGAACTGGGTATCCTTCTTTGTTCCTTTGCGATTTTTCTCTTTCTTTCCTTCTCTGTTTTTTTTTTGTTCGGATACTTCAGTTTTTTTTCTGTCTTTATTTCTCCGTATTTCTATTTTCCTCCTGTTTTTTTTTTCTTTCTTTCTCTCACTTTCACTCGGTGCTTGCTCCTCTTTTTTCCCCAATATTTACACAAGGTTTTATTTAAAGTTCTCTGCACTTCATATGATCGTCAAGACGGTCGAAGAACAACCGGATGAAGGCTTTTTCTTCGGCGGGTGCTCAACATGGTGCAGCTGCCTATGCAATACGTAGTTTTGCCTGCGTTACGGCAGGAGACGACGATAGGATATGATGATGATGATGATGATGATGATGATGATGATGCTGATGATGATGATGATGACCACATGGATGGCGCTCACTCACAAAGAGGGGTGGACCAAAAACCGGGTGGCATGGAGCTGCACTTCACCTTAACTGCTTTGCGATACCTTCCTATTTCTTCAACTCAGGAGCCCAGTGGGCGCATATGTTTTCATTTTCAGTAAACATCATAACATCTCGGCGAGAGAGCGCGAAGGTGTGTCACGAGGAACAGATTGTGTTACTTTGGGATAATTTTCAGCCTTTCGGCTATGTGCTCGAGGGCATGAGCGTATTTTATTTCTTAGAGCGGTTGACTGGGCTAGTTGGTATGACATACTTGGGTTTTAGCAGCGCGAAAAATTTGTATCTTAAAATACGTCATTTTTTCACTCTTTGTGCTCCATTGCATATTAACGGTCTTCTCGTCAATAAAATTTCAGTTGGAAGTCAGTGCTTGTCTCGTCCCTTTCTTGTCTTTTGTGCATTTTTCGCGCTGCTAAAACCCAAGTATTTATTTCTTCGTTGTATCTTCCAATTTTCGAACTAAATCTTCTGTATTCGATATATCATTTCATATTTAGCATTTTTGGCTGCTGTTCGGCACTATTGGATTCGATTTTAATTCGAGATGAAAATTCACAATTCGGACGCCCCTAATAAACGGTAGTTAAAACCGCTCCCCATTCGGCCTCTCGAAACAGAGTTCCTGGCTATGCCCCTGGTCTCTGGTTTCGCCGGGCTCCCCGCTTTGCCAGCACGTGGATCGGGGCAGCGACGATCTAGATTTTTTTTTCGCGTCCCTTCGAGAGGTGGCGCTAGCGGATCGGCCGCTCTCATCTCAACTTCTTGTTGGGCAACAGCTGCCAGGAACGATGCGCCTTCTCGCGAATTGAGAGCGAGCAGATGCGAGCCGAGTGAGGGGCGAGTCCCGGTCGAGAAAACGGCGCACACGCCTCGGAGGGAGAGTCGCGGTTTGCGCCCGGGACGGTGTGGTTTTTTTGTGCGGACGGTGTGGCTCACGGACTACCGGCGTGCTGGTTAAAGTGGTGGCAAGCTGAAGGTACCAAGGGTCGTCGGGATAACGACTACTGAGGTACGACACAATCTGCACGTTGTTTGAAAAAAAAAAAAAAAACTGAGTGCGCCACGTGCGTTGCAAAGTATATAACTGCGGCGTGCTCGTCCTTAACTCAGTGGATAAATGTTCGTGATTGAAGTTCGAAGGATCTTATGAACTATTTAGTATGAAAGTAAGAATTGCAGTAGCAGCCGCGGTATTTTCTAGTGGTCATGATGTTCGAATCCTGACCCGGGGGTCGCAGGATTGAATCCCAGCCGCGGCGGCATTTCTAACTGAGGCAATGTGCATGAGGCCCTTGTACTTAGATTTGGGTGCACGTTAAAGAAGCCCAGGTTGTCGAAATTGCCGATGCCCTCCGCTAAGGCGTCCCTTAAATCGGGATTTTGGGAATTTACAAAAATTAGTAACATCTTGTTTCAGTTGCTACAGTAAAAAAAAAACAAAAACTGAAAACTTAGAAGCGTTGTTTGTTGGGCCAGTTGGTGCGTTACTATGAAGTCATCCAGAGGAGAAAAAAAAAAGAAATTCGAGAAAAGAATGTTGTGCACAGAAGAGAGTCCTCTTCTCAAAAAGAAAAAAAAAAGGAGAAGAAGGAAAGTCCAGCACTACAAAGGTAAAGGTCACCACGTGCGTCGAAAAGTGTTAAGTGCGCTGTGCCCGTTTTGCACACACTGGAGCTACACATGTTTCGGTAATAGATGAAAGTTCAGTGGATGCAGTAGAATATTTAGTTTGAGGAAACAAGAGGCGCGTGAAATGCTACTTCACTAACATTTCTGCAGGGAGCCCTGCCGTAGCCAGAGTGTGGAAACTTCACAAATGTCAGCACAGTTACATAGCATTGTAGTGCATGATCTATAATAAGACGTGTTTGACTAATACAGAACTTTTGTGCCAGTTCATACGCGCTACTGTCTTATTCTTGGCATTGTCGAAGAAGCATTTGTTGCTTCAGGTGGCCACGTTTGTAACCAGCTTATACCTACCTTTTGTTAACTACTCCGGTAACTTTCCTCGTCACCCCGTATTTAAACAAGCACTGGTTCGTTATTTACGGCAGAGCGTGTTAGGAGGAGGTTCTGACGCCCCTACAGCTTTACTCATGATTTACTTTTTCGAGTGATACTAAATCATTTATATGCCTTCACAGCGGCCACCTGTTGCCAATGTCAGGTGTTCTACACACAAGCCACTCCAGAAATACGATTCCTGGGTACGGCCCTGCCTTGAGAGAGGCTGATTACGTATCAAGCGAATGCACCCCGTGTGATGGGAGTTGCATGCAGCCGGCGTGGCTTTCAAGCATGCATTCAATCCCGCGACATTCCTTTCTCTAATTATACGCTAGCCAGTGCCATTGGCGAGCGTGTTACCTTATTGAGCGCTGCAGAGTACGGGTTATAGTTTGCGACAGCCGGCACCGGGTTCGTGGTATGTGGCTTTACGGAATCGCGCCAAAAAACTTTCTCTTGGTCAGAGCAAAGCGCTTTCAAAATAGTGCGTGTGAGAGAGAGATGAAGACGGAGAAAGACACCGGCTCAAGTCACGTGACCAAACACCCATCACTCTTCGTCGGCTCGCAAGCAGAAAATGAGAAAGAGAACGTGGCCACGGGGCCTTCCGTTGGCGACGCCTTCCACTTGGAGCTGGGAGGACGGACCGTGCTGTTGATGCGCGACCTTGGAAGACTCGCGAGCGCGTTTCCCTTCTGTTAGCGGCCCAGCCCGTTTTGAATGTAGTTAACCCGCCTCACGCGTGAACTCCGTGCGCTGGCGAAAACTCCGTGTCGACAGGCGAAAACCGGCCGCTGTTAAAGGGCTCGTTCCGCAGAACTCCCGGTGGCGCTGTCGGTAGAGTCTCTTGTTGTGAGCGAAAGATCAGCATTGGCCGTGAGTTAATATTCTTATGCTTGGCTGAGCAGCGATGTCATAATACCGACGGATATTTACGAGGTCGTTCAAGTTTCCGAGGGAGGACAAAAAAAAAAAAGTGGCAAAACTGTGGGTCTGTATCATTACTGCGCATGGACGGAGGGACAGATGTAAGCATGAGACACTAAAGACTTTCGCCTTAATAGACACGTGATCGGTGCGCCATCGAGGACCACATTTGCGTACACTCGGCGCGTCGCGTTTTTTCGCGTACGCCGCTACTGCAGGCATACTTAACTCAATATTTGTTAGTTAGTTTGTTCGTTATTATATCTTATCCTGGGAGAAGGAAAAAGGTGGAAGTTTGAATAATAATAATAATAATAATAATAATAATAATAATAATAATAATAATAATAATAATAATAATAATAATAATAATAATAATAATAATAATAATAATAATAATAATAATAATAATAATAATAATAATAATAATATATCTTATGGGGTTTAGCATCCTAAAACCACAATATGATTATGTGAGACGCCGTAGTGGCAGACTCCTGAAATATCGGCCACCTGGGGTTCCTTAATGTGCACGTAAATGCAAGCACTCGGGCATTTACGTGCATTTTCGCCTCGACCGAAAATGTGGCCGCTACAGCCGGGATTCGATCCCGTGACCTGCCGGTCAGCCTCAGCCGTCGAGCACCACAACCACTATCCCACCATAACATTTAGAAGCTTGCTCTTTTTGCTGAGGGGTTGTCTCCTGTCGTTGCGCTGGTGTGTGCGCTAGTGCTCATCGCTTCCGCTAGAGGCGCAGCTGTGCTCTTCGCTTCAAGGGCGCGCACTAGATAGCGCGCCACCGCTCAGGCGACGCTCGCTACACTCTCGGTGAGTGCTCGAGTTTGGTAGGAGATCGCTACGTAGCCGCGCCTACATATAGCGCTCGCTCTTGGCGCTCTTCCTTTCTTTCACCGGACATCAATCAGTGCGCGTAGGTACCGCTAGCCACTACGACCACCGCAGAAGCCAAGGGGGCGGCGTGAACGGCTCGCCGTCAGAACCCTTCTCGAACTTTCCACTACATCAAGATCCTCTGGCTTTGTACTTTACGGATTACAAATCCATTATAATAAAACAAAAACGTTCCTCCGAGCTTATGTGATCCGTAAATAAGCTCTTGAACCAAATGTATATACTGCATCAGTATGTAAATATATGTATATTGACATGTAAATAATAAACATTGTGTATATAACGTTTATATTCAATCGCACACAACTGTCATGTCACGTCTTTATATGACGATGATTGAATATTTGTACAGAAGATTGACGGTTTACAGGTTCCGCCCCCGGTGCAAGCTCCTTCATCATCATTCACTTCGTGCATATGTGGCCATTTTTTATTTCTTTATTGCGCTAGACTACCGTGGTGGGTGAAGTAGACGTTTGAAGGGTTTGTTCCTTTGTTAGACACATCATTGCATATTCTCATTATATTCTCATTAACCACAGAAGAGCCATTACAGGAATGGTAGTGAAATCATAAATACAGTTCAACGAAAAAACAAACGCGTGACAAGAATACGATAACTAATAAATAGGGTAACTCAGTGTGACCTTCGCCTGATATGTGGCTGAACACTTAACAATGAAACACACTGACTGCATTCAAGTAGCTGTGGTCGCGCTGTCTCACGCTCGACTGTGTGGACCACGCCTCTCGTTTTTGAGCCGCGGTCGCGCGTGTAAGCGGCGTTCGTTGGTGGTTGTCATGCATGGGCACAGACCTGCGGCGACTCTCGTAATAAGATAAGCGCCTCCTGCCCGTTGAAAAACACAACACATACCCGATGCTTTATGTACCGGTGCCGATGGTGGCGCCATCGAATTCTGCTCATTGGGCCTCGACATGCAGCCATAGCACGTGTATGTCTCAACGCCGACGGCACGTTTTCGTCTGCGTCTGCCAAGAGCGTTTAGAAGGGTCGCGGTTAGGACTGCAGTTTGTACTTCACTAAGCTTGACGTTTCTAACGCGCCGAGTGAGTGGTGACAAGGACGGCGGCACAGAGAAGCGCTTTTCTCCCTCCTCGCTCACTGGCACAAAAACCCACGTGGCCTCCGAATGAACGGCCTGTGGAGAGGGAACGATCAGCGCGCGCAGACAGAACACGTGATCTGCGTCATTTGTGATGGCATGTTATGATATCTGTATGCCATGACGTCATAGATAACGGGCGTTCCAGATGTCATCGTGACGTCATAACGTCACGTTGTTTTTTGGTCGAAGGTGGACCGATACCGAAGTAGTATGCCACAAAACCCGGGAGCTTTAGGGTGGGGGGAGCGTATAGTCTTTTCACTGATATTTACTAGCGGGAATTGTTTGACGGCTGGTACACTGGTTTGCCTAGTATTCATGATTGTGGCTTCAGACGCGGTTGTGGCTTTGTGTATTCCTGTGTTTTGATTATTGTTATGGATAAAAGAAAGATTTGAAGTTTATATGAGTACACGTTCGTAGTATCGACACCACTTTAAGACAGCTGTGTTTATATCCCTGTGCACCTATATTACAATTTTCTTTAATCCTGCAACCATTCTCGATGAATATGTAGCAGTGCATTCTGTACGACAAATGCGTGTTGGTGTTTATTATTATTATTATTATTATTATTATTATTATTATTATTATTATTATTATTATTATTATTATTATTATTATTATTATTATTATTATTATTATTATTATTATTATTATTATTATTATTATTATGCTCCAAGGGTGGCACTACCTAGTCAGGTGTTTCTTCAACCTTTAGTCGTATCCCCCAAGGCAAATTGTAACAATTTTTTCTTGAATGAAAAAATTGTAAAGCTCGTCAGCTGATTTGAATGGTTCAGCCTAAGTGATGAAGGTGGTTATCTGGGACTGCTGAAAGTTAGCTCAACTTCGTCTTGCTCTTTCAACGAAGCGGCTGCAAGACACGCTGAGCCGAAAGAACAAAGCTCAGGCCTTGTACTGCCGGTCTATCTCTTACTGGCTGAAGCGCCGTGCACTAAAAATAGCTCGAAGTTCTTTCTAGTGTACTGTTATTAAGCTCTTAGATCCAAGCAGAGGGGGGGGGGGGGGCAGTGCTAGTGAGTCGGAGCGGCGAGGTGCGTTTTATCACACTGATATATATACTTGCAGTATAATGTCTTGCAAGGAGTTTGACTACTCCGATCGCACAACTTAATGCAGTACCAGGTGTGCAGAAGGCTTTTGCCTTCACGGGTTGCGGAGTGTAAGCATGCTTTCAAAGTTTCCTCGCTGTGGCTGCGGGAAAGATTAAGAGCGAGATTAGTGTGTAGTTGTTTCCCGAGTGCAGATCTGCTCAGAGGCAGGCTACCAACTTCGAAATAAATAGAAGCGCTCGGAATGCGGGGAACCGGGAAATGTTTCTGCCCACCGCGACCTCTGAGCCTCTCTTTGTTAGCTCATGGCTCGTGTGATGCGTGTTGAAAATTTTGGCAACAGGCGCCCATTCCTACCCGAAAATGAGAAGTGAGATGAATGCGCCAGTAGTGGTTTATATTTTGGCAAGGCTACTTCTTTCGTGCGCGTGGCTTCGAGACAGACAGACAGACAGACAGACAGACAGACAGACAGACAGACAGACAGACAGACAGACAGACAGACAGACAGACAGACAGACAGACAGACAGACAGACAGACAGACAGACAGACAGACAGACAGACAGACAGACAGACAGACAGACAGACAGACAGACAGACAGACAGACAGACAGACAGACAGACAGATAGATAGATAGATAGATAGATAGATAGATAGATAGATAGATAGATAGATAGATAGATAGATTTACTTGTGTAAAAGCAAGGCGATCGGCCTTAGATAGAGTGATGAATGACGATGAAGCAAAGAATGATTGCCTATCTCGAGCACTTGTCGTCATCAATCATCATCATCAGTCTGCCTAAACCAACTGCAGGGTAAAGGCTTCTCCGACGCTGTGCCAATCAGCCCGGTCCTGTGCTTGCCGCCGCCACGTTATATCCACAAACTTCTCCGCTCCATTCGCACACCTAAATATTTTGCCTCTCTTTCGTGCGCCTGATTTTTCATGGAATCCAGTATTTCACTCTTAATGACCAGCAGACTGCCCATGTCCACTACCACACAGTTGTACTTCGCTCATGAGAAAATACGTGTATAGAGAGCGAGTTGGTCAGCAAAACAATTTTATTCGGTTCACAATAGGTGTGAGTGAACTCAACTTCACCCGCTACGCTCACTCGGTGTCCCCCCAAAAAAATTTAGGGCAGAAATTTTGGCTAGTTATTTGTAGCTGAGTTTGTGCGCTTAACAAGCGCATAAAAAATACACAAAAGAACGAGACACGCAAACAGGAACTGGCGTTCGTTATATTTACGCATCTATTCCGTGTTTTGACTGCGCCTTTCTCAGCACAATTCTCAATGTACGTCCTCACTCGCACACGGCGTCGTATCATATATAGTTTCTACAACGTTCGAGAATGGACGCAGTAGCAAAGATTTCGACTCTCGCTCGGAACTTCTTAGTGTCTACAGTAAACGCTCCCAGCTCTTCTGCATATTTGCCTGCACCCGTTCCTGTAGATATATGACTGAATCCAAGCCAATCTACTGAGAAGTAAGAGGAGAAGATGGCTTTCGCCTTCCAGTAGTCTTAGGGGAAGGCCCAATGGACCACGTCATTTTTTGTCGGCGTCATGGACATGATAACATTATCGCTTGCAATTAGTATATATGCGTAGGAGTCTAGCAACAACATTGTCCTAAATATCTGGATATGAATAATGAGCCTTACCTAGATGCATGCCGGGACGCATAGTTAAGCCTTCGTATGCAGCGTGAGCACACTGGCTGTCTGGGCAGCTCTGAACGGCGTGTTCGGCGTGTACGTGTTTGTTTTTGCTGCTTCTAGAAACGGCCGCATCCTTGGGACGGCTGATCGTGTTTACGGTGGTGCGTGTGGGCTGTGGCGAGTAAGGAACGGCGTTCGTCCAAGGAACAAGATGTTGGCCACTTAGCCGACGGTAGTCAGTATATTTTCTCGCTATGCGGCCAGCTATGTTTATAAACCACCTCCGAGGCACCGCAAAGGCAAGGCACGAGGCTCTGAGGCACTGGTCCCGGAGCGAGTGCCGTACGAAAGCAGCTGCATCAACTGTGCAGTGCAATGCTGCGAACCTGCATTGGCTCCGCGGCTAGCTCTGTATTACGGCCAGATTGATTGATATGTGTGGTTTAACGTCCCAAAGCCACCACATCATTACGAGAGACGCCGTAGTGGAGAGCTCCGGAAATATGCCAGATATGAGTACACGGGCCTACAGCATTTTCGCTTCCATCGAAAAGGCAGCCACTGCAGTCGGGATTCGATCCCGTGACCTGCGGGTCAGTACCCGAGTTTCTTAGCCGCTAGATTACCACGGTGGGGCCGTATCATGGTCAGGGCTACTGAGTTGCACCGCTTTGACTCATCCACCTTCAGTCCTTGGCAGTGAATGATGCAGCCTCAGAATTATGCATCTTCTAGACAAGAGAGAGAGAAGGAATACAGAAAATTCAGGGAGGTTAACTATGCTACACCCACTTTGTTACCCTACACAGGGGAAGAGAGTAATCAGGGATTGCACACACCCATACACAGCGCAGGATGTCTCCGGCGGTCGGCCAGGGCTGTTTTCTTCAAGTACTGCTGGAGGCCTCGGGTTGTTTTTTGAGCTGATGGACCCATGGATACGAGAGCTAATCCGCTGGTGCCATCAACTTCACCCCAGCTGGTGGGAGCCACTGGCCCATGTTCCGCTCCCGTCAGCAACCTCTTCGTGAACTGCATACAGTAACAGGGGCACCCTGCCACTCTGTGAAGACCTGTCAGTGGATGCAAACGAGATGCCTCTGGACGAAACAACTACATCGACGAACGTCACCGCAGTCACCGGAGTTTGAACGAAATTCCAACCAATGTTTGAACCAATGCTTGCGTGGGGTAGTTGGTTTCACATGGTGAGGAGGGTTTTCAACCAAACACACTGACAAGGCCCCGGGAAGCAAGTCAGCGCTCTGTGATGGGAACTGCTGCGCAATCGACCGGACGAACACAGAAAAAGAACATAGTAAAGGGAAAGAGCGCACACTATCAAATGGTGTTATTCATGTCGTCGCGGCATGTACTTTTTTTCATACGCCCTAAACAAATCGAAGGAAGAAGGGGGGGGGGGGGCGGGATGGAGGAAGAATCACGCCTTACTATCTCGGCTGCAGTAAAGCATGCCAAAAGTTTCTTGAATTGTGCCGCACAAGTTGTGCACCAAATCTTGCTCACGTGTGGTCGTTCGTACGTGGACAAACATGGCGCTGCGTTAATGAATGAGTGAAGGAGCATGTCGCATCGATTAAAAAAAAGGGGGGGGGGTGAACTTGCCCGTTCATTTCAGCTCATGCATAAGGTGCGAGCCCTTATTCGAAATGGTAATAGTTTTAGGCAAAAGCAGAGTGAGAGTAGGGCGTGAGGTGTTAGAAGCTTTTTTTATAATAAGAAATTGGGTGAAAACTGCGTAAATGACGCTTCAGTAGCTCTGTATACCGCAGAAAGTAATTTTCTGCGCAGCTTCGTATTGACATGAGGTGGTATTGACGTGTGATTCTTCCTCTCCATTCACCCCGCCCCCTCCACCTGTTCATTTTCGATTGATTTGGGACGCGTGAAAAATATACATATATATGCCGCGACCAAATGAATAAAACCGGTTGACAGTTTGCGCTTTTTCCGTTTACTTTGTTCCTTTTCTGTGTTCGTCGGATTGATTGTGCAACAATTCCCATCACAGTTGTGCACTAACTCGCCTAACAACAAGTTCGGCCCACCGCTCTGCCCTTGTCAGCGCACTGCATGGTCTGCAAACCTTCCACACATTGTTGTTTGCAAAAAAAAAAAAAAAAAAAACGCCAGGCCTGTGCGGAACGCGCAGCAGAGTCACTGCGAAAGCTGAAAGAGTGACCTTTCAGAGCATTTATTAAACACATTTTGCTAACTTCTACCAGCACACTTCAAGCACCCACTTCGCCATAAATAAAAATTTTTGTGTAGTAAGCAGGCATTCTTGTTCTTGGTCTTGTTCACCTACTCTTGTGGCTCATACCCGCTGCAGGAGATTGGCCATCTTTCGTCATTCTTCAGAGAAGCGTGGTACCCGCTACACACTTGCAAGACATTTTGTGCAATATTTTTATGCTCTGGCTGAAGACGATTAAGAGTTATTACTCATATGACCGCGATTACTTTCCGAAATCAAGCCTGCCTAAGGCCCGTTCGCAACAGAGATTCAAGCACCGGCTTGGTTCTGGCTAGAACACTTTGCTTGCACCCAGGGGACGCGGGTTCGCATCACATTGCGCCCTTGAAGTCTTTCTATTTAGTTCTATTTAGTTACTTAGTTTTTACTACTACTACTACTACTACTACTACTACTACTACTACTACTACTACTACTACTACTACTACTACTACTACTATTATTATTATTATTATTATTATTATTATTATTATTACTACTACTATTACTACTACTACTACTACTACTACTACTACTACTACTACTACTACTACCATTATTACCACAACACCCACCACCTAAAAAGTGAGACGATGGGTACGGAGAGAGAGAGAAAAAAAAGAATGTGACCAGAGAGACAATGAAAGAGAGAAACAGAACGAACGGCGGAAAGAAAAAGATGGAGAGAAAGAAAAAATAAAAGAAAGCGGGAGAAATTTAGAAACCGAGAGGAGAAGACAGAAAGAGGAAGCGGGAATTATGGAGATAGAGAGGAATAAATGAAAAAAAGAAAACTGAGAAACATCCAGAAGAAAGAGAATAAACTTTTACTAGCCAATGTACAGAGAGCCTTCGTTAGGTGGCGGCCCTCTGTTCTGGGTTCTATTGCCTTGCGCAATCATGCGAAACCATTGGACCAGCTTCTGCTGTTCCTGCCAGCGTAAGCTGAGCAGGGCAGACTTCGGAGAGGAAGGGGGGGGGGATAAGAAATAAAGAGAGAGAGAAAAAAGAAATGAGGAGGTGAAGCTGAGAGTGAGGGGAATGCCACTGGCTTCGTTGCTATTTCAGCCTTTACACCATTAGTCCCGGGTGGCCCTACTTTTTTCCGCGAAGAGATCTTAACCTGAATTCTGCAAGTTTGTTGCACTCCAAGAAACGCGTGTGTCGAGCGCCAGAATATTCTTGAGCTTGCGCGCCGCTGTCCCCCGCCACGGCGCCTGTGAATTCACGAGGGCAAGGACCAATCAAACCTGTTCCCTCTAGTTGTGTTTCGCGTCGTCTGTTCGTTGAACCATCTTTCCCGACTTGAATGGCTGATTGGCTAATGAGCATCGATGTTTGACGCGTTTGTCAGCCGCCTGCTTATTCGTGAGCGGCGCTTTATACGCTCGCTACCCTTCATTAACATCATGAATTGCAGATCCAAGGCAGTCGCAGCCCAACCGTATTTTGTAACAATTCGCGGCTTAAGACCTGACTAGACGCAGTGAATGTGTTTCGCCTGTGAGCGTATTAGTTCTCATCTCTTTCCTTCGTCTGTACTTTCTTTCCCTTTTGCCTCCTCCAGTGTAGGGTAGCGAACCGGCCCTGCTTAAACTCTCTGCTTTTCCTTTGCCCTCCCTCTCTCTTTACGGAATTTCGCTGACTACTTGGGTGGCAATGTTTGGTGTACCGCAGCTTGAAAGCTACGCGCCTCTTCCATTTGCCTAATTGATTGCGTGGTAAGCAAATGAGCAAAGAAACACTCTCAATGTTTGGTCATGGTCGTTTGTGCATACTTACGCACCTATCAAAGAGGTGGAGTCTATATGGGGCTTTCTTTCGGCTACAAAAATCAATTAAGTGGGTCTGTACGAAAGTCTAAGTTAACTATACGTTGCTGTGGATTCAGCGCGCGTCGACCCCGAATTCGCTGGTGGACCCTTTGAGATTCTTCTGTGTACACCACTTATGCTTGCCTAATGTATTGACTAGTGCCTGTAAATGAGCGCCAGCCAGTGAAGGTTGGATAAATTGCGTAATAAACGTGTATTCATCTGAGTAAATTTTGCAGTGTATATTTGCTTAAAGCTATTTTGCTGGAATCGCTAGCATGTTACAGTCGTTAGACATGCCGCTTTCCGTGAGCCACCTTCAAGATGTAATTGCTCTTAGCTCGAGATTACCATAACAGAAAATTAACGAGGACACCATATTTCTAGCTAGAAATTAGATTATACTTAAGCAAAAGCCGAATGTGCATAACTTTGGAATGCATAAGTAGCGGTAATCGTCATTTATTTAAGATTAATCACTATACAATAGACATGTCATGGTACTACGTCATTATATTTGTTGTAATAGGATATCGCGTGGCTTGAGATAAAGCTGCCTAATTTTCACGCATTTGTGGACGGCTCTTCATAGGTGGTGTCTTAAAGGGTCAAACTGCGGGAAAGAACTGAATATTTTCATCACGCAACAGCCGTATTACTCAAAACAAAAGTTGGTATGGTTGAGTAACTAGCTTAAATTGGTGCAATTGTTTAGAGTACTATGTTTCGTTCATCCTCGAAAAAATAAAAAAAGAGAAAGTTTTGATGAAGTAAAGATATAAATGTCTGATTGCAACGCAATTTCACCCCTGCCGGCTGTTGTCGTCTACCTAAGCATATCAGCAGAATGGCAATGTACCGCTGCGCTAACATGCGTCACAGGTGGCGCATTACATTTTCAGTTCTGGCGTGTCGCATTTGCGCAAGACGAACCAGCACAATGCGCTACGATGGTGAAACGCAGTTGACGCGACGTGAGAGGATGGAGTTCGACGTTTCCTCATCCGGCGCATGTAAACACAGGTACAAGCTTGTTTCATACGAACGAGAGGCGATGAGTTGAAGAATGTCACATGCCACAATGGCATTATTAAGGCGAAAACCTTACGTGCCTCATCAAACTGGAAACTGCACCACTCGTGTGGCGTTAGCGTCCACACGATCGATGCAGAAAATCATCGCCTATCGAGGACGTCATCATGTGATGTCATGCGCCTCTGTACTGATGACGTCACCCCGAAGTCATTGTGACGTAGAGTGAAGACTTGGGTGAGTTGGTGAAGCATGATGGACAGCGTAACTAACGAAACGAAGGTGACAGGAAGAAGGATGGGCAAATTTGTGCTTTCTGATATCGTCCTCGTCTTGGTAGTTGCGCTGCGGCTTATCACCATTATCACTATGACGTCACGTGATGTCGTCATCATCTCGTGACATCATCGCTTAGCTAAAAGCAGAAGTTGCAGGTGACGGACGCAGTGCAAAATGTCATTAGATGCAGAAAGCTTTCCGAAGAGGGGGGGATCAGTACATCAACTCGGAAGGAAAAGATGGCTGCCACGTTCGTGTTGGGCGAATGCGCACAGTGGACCCTTGAATATTTGCAGACGTCGCAGCAACATTTTCACACAAATGTATAGTGTGTCCAAGTAGAGTCATTTGCATCTCGTGAGACGACTTCCCTCGTATCGAACTGCACACAGCATCAATTCACGTCACGTGAAAGCGATTCGCCTTCCCAGTGAATCACAATACTTTGCACGAACGCGACTCGTCACCCGTCACACCGTGTTAACGTTCTTGTACCGTGGCTTTGCCAGAGTGTCCAAAGCCGTTATACGCATCAATACCGCACCGCAACGCCATTGAATTCGCCAACGTCCCCATGCATGGCAAGTGTCCAAAGTGTCACTCCATCTCCCCACGCTCTCTCGTGTCACACCTCCAAGCCTCACTTGTCTAACTTGCCTTAACGCACCAATAATACGCACCACGTATTTGTGTCGGCCAGTGTCGCAGCGTTTAAAAATAAGCTCGACGCCTAGGAACACCATCGTGGCATGTTGGTGCTCTTCTGGCGGCGTCTGTGAAGTAATCAACCACGCCGCGGTTGGGGCTCGGATTAATGTTTCGCGGTGGCACCCTTATCAGCAGGCTGCGAGCATCCATCTTGCTGCTTATGCTTCAGCTGGTACCGTGTCTATGCCTTTGGCGTTGTTGCTACCTAGGCCTATGTGTGTGCGCGCGAGAGTGAAAGAGAGAAGGCGAGAGGGGGCGGGGAGTTCAAGTCGGTGCAGCTTCGTGAGTCTCCCCGTGACGGCTCATCGCTCAACGAAAAGCGCATGCCGAGGTCTCGTTTCAGGGAAGTCCCCCTGGAGCATCGCCATATCGAGACTGAACATCTTTTCTGTGTCTCACGCGCAGTGATAAAGTAAAACATTTTAAATTCATTGATGAGCCGCGGGCTCACCTTAATCGTTTTCATCAGGACGTTACAATAAAAATGCTTGTTGTTGTCAACTCTATCATCATAACAAACGGGCATGGTCCACCGAAACAGGGTAAAGTCCCACTGCTCATAACTGGTCTACTCAACACGAAAAAGGTTGCAGCGCATGGCGAAATTTCTCCTCCCTGCAATTTCTGTTCTATAGCACGAGAGTCCACGTTAATCACGTCTGTGTAAATTGCCCGAACAAACCCGAGCTCCCGTGGCAAAGGTCAGAACAACATGAACAATTGGAGGCAGCTCTGCGCAGCTTGCAACCAGAGTTACAGCACCGGACACTGGACTGGGACAGTGAACATAATTTTAAGCAGCGCAAGAAAACAAGGACAACAAAGGAAGACACGCACACGAACAGACATTCCTTCATTAATTTCAATTGTCCTCGTTTTTTGGCGCTGCTTCGTGTTACGCGCAAGGTGAACGAACTTGCCCGAACTTACAAGCGGTTGCGAACTTGAACATGATACCTTACATTTCAGCGAACAATAGGACAAGGCCCAAAAGCAACGCGGACACGTGAGACATGAGTTACCAACATGCCCAAGCATAGGCTCTTTGAACAAGATGCCAGGTAACATTACCATTCAAAAAAAGGTCTCTCATTTGAAATGGATTTGTCGTGAGGATTGTAGAAACGTGCCTGTACCGATGTCCTGGATGCTTAAAATATACGTGTCCATTCTAAACGATAGAGGTTTTTTTTCCCACGCTCATGATGCAACATGTGCTGACCGCATGGAATAGCCCCCGAAAAAATTAGGCTTGAGACACAAGTCCCTTCTGCGTAGCACAAGAACACACTCAATAAAATGAAAAAAAAAAAGAACGAAGACAGCATGTGCGGGCCACAGGCCTCTAGCAACAGGTCCTCATTCTGCGTGCTTGATACCCCTGGCTTGCTCCCCTTTATCAGTTATATGTTATCCTCTTATCGCTTCCTGAATACACAATATGATCAGTTATCCTCATAGGCGTGCACATGGTGCAAAGAGCAGGAGGTGGCCACGCCTCCACCATTTTAGAGGAGAAGGTGTCCCCCTCACTCACTTAAGAGGGGGAGGGGGAGCTGCAACGAAACCTTCGCCCCGTTTCCCTGAAGGGGAACCCTGCGCAGGCTTACGGTTATCATATGATACCCTTATCAGTTCATCTCACGTATTGCCGCTTGTGTCAATGAGACGACTGTAGTTGGGACGCAAAGAGGTTTCAGCCGCTTGTGGTTTGAGGTCCACACCGCGCAGAGCACACTCTTGGCTCGACTTGAGGCTTCGCGCGAGGCGCGGGGTCTTCCGAGTGGAGAAGCTATAAATAAGCGGCGGCGGGGGGAGCATCCAGGCATGCCTGCTTTTGCGGTGCGAGTCCTAGGAAGACACTATTTTCGGGTGGTCTCACAGATGCTGCCCGCTCAGAGAGACCCAAAACGCTGGCGGGAACTGAAGGGGCGAGGAGACGGCGGGCCTGTCCGAGCGGCATTCCCGCCTGATTCTCTCTCTCTCTGTTTCTCGAAAAGTCACAAAGGCTCGCTTACCGTGCTCCTCTAATACCGTGCAGAACTACAGCTGAAGCAGAGGCAGGAGCGGCGAAACAAATAAATATAGAATAAAATGCAGGGAGGGTATGCAGATGATCATGTACGAATTTTTGAGGATCTCAAGGACCAACCCCGGCCGGATAGCTGTTGTTTATGAAGTTTCAATGAAATTGTTCAGTGGTAATGGTAGGTGTGGTATAACTGTGAATCAGTATAAAAAGAGGCCTGCGCAAAATGGACTCATATAGTAAAAAGATTATGATGACCGATTACCTATGCTGTGAAACGGATATGAAGGGATAATTTACTAAAGCTTGGGTTGAGAGAAAGTAGACCTTGTTAGCACGAATTCACCATGGAAGTACCGTGTTTACACGCTTCTAAGCCAACTCGAATGCAGGTTGAGCCTTCTGAGATCACTAAAAAAAGTATGGGCATTTTGCTTATTTACGATGTTGCCGAAAAAAAAATGCACTTGAATTTAAGTGTGCGAACGTGGCTTCACGGCGAATCTCTACTGATATGTAAAAAAAAAAAAAGCTACCTTTGTGGCACTACGGAGGGATCATTTTTAGCAAATTTTTAGCGAACCGTAGCTCAACAAAGAGAGCAGCGCCATGCTGAGGATACTACGGAGGAACCCTTACACACAAGATATAGTAAAGCGAAGACTTCCCCCAGCGTTGCACGAATATACCTGGCCAATTTGCGGCGTTCCTGTCATCATGGCCCGCCTGATCCTCGCGTATCCATGCAGTACACACACAGACACATTGCCTTAGCCGAATACATGTGACGCCGGCCACGCAATCGAACACCTTATCGAGACGTGGAAGACCAAGCTCAATTCAGAGGACTTGAACTAACAACGACGTCGCGTGGCCAGGGCCAAGGTCGCCAGAACAGGTGGCTCACTGCATGTAAAAGCAGGATAGGAGACAATTCACAACTGATTTTGTGCGTAACTAGCCTAATGACGTCACGGTAATATCCGTTCTGCTTCCCGAACTGCGTCAGAAAGACAAGAAACGCCAGCCAAAACAAGGTGCATAATACAGTAGCATGCCATTATTTTTTTTTATTACACGTCTAAACTACCCCGCTTTCAAATGAATGATCAATCTCTCTCTTTCTCTCTCGCACACCTCATGTAACTTAGTTCCATGCTTGTTGACATCGGGGTAATATTTTGTGTCACCGAGCAAATACGAGATGCTGATATTAACTGCGCATGCGTGAACTCAGATTGATTGATTGATTGATTGATTGATATGTGAGGTTAAACGTCCCAAAACCACCATATGATTATGAGAGATGCCGTAGTGGAGGGCTCCGGAAGTTTCGACCACCTGTGGTTCTTTAACGAGCACCCAAATATGAGCACACGGGCCTGCAACATTTCCGCTTCCATCGGAAATGCAGCCACCGTATAGCCGGGATTCGATCCCGCGACCTGCGGATCAGCAGCCGAGTACCTTAGCCACTAGACCAACGCGGCGGGGCAGTGCGTGAACTCAGTGCACCGCTAGAGTTACTGTATATGCTACCTTTATGTAGCATATAGGTAGCATATACAAAAAAAAAATTATGGTGAGGCAGTGATAAAAGAACATAAAATAAAGTGCCTCTGCCCGTGCCACCGTAGTATAACAGGCTTCGTTGCATATACAGAAACTCTATGCACTGCAGCTGGACAGCGTCCTCTGGCTGCCACGTTGGCAGTGCCCCTTCTCACGGCGCAACTTCTTTTATCTCGCCGCAGCACTGAATAGATAATATACGTCATCAGCACCCTGTTCTCGTCTCTTCTATCCCCTCCTGTCGTTTGTGCTGTTAAGCACTTTTTCATCTACCACTATAGGTAGTCTAATTTCGAGGACTACTTATGGAGCGTATGACAGCATCAGATTACGTGACTGCATACAGGAATGTGACCGACTCTATATACAAGCTTCAAGATTCTTCCCTGGGCCGCGTGAGATTTTTTTGTTTCTTTTAAACACAGTTAAAATATAAATCCTACTCACAATGGGCGAAAGACATATACCGCAAAGGGTGGCTATACTCCACGGTATTTTCATTTCTAACCAGACCTAATCACACGCTTTGTTCAGTTGTCGGTCCCTTCAAGGCAGGAGTTGTCGTCACAAGGCGATAAGACTTCTGGTAGGATGGACGAGTCATTTCTGTGCTTTTTTTTTTGAATGAATGAATGAACAGATTTTATTTTTGGAGAGATGCAGAAAAACGAAGCGAAGCTAAAGGCCATTTGGTCTGACGTGGCTTCGCTACGCGAAAAAAGTTCAGCAAACAGTGCTACATTGAGTGATAATTATCACAATACAAGGAGCAGCATAATAACAGAACACAGAAATAGCATAAAAGCAAAAATAGGTGACATATAAGTACAAAAATAGGTTGCATAGACACACAGAATCAGACATCGAGGCTCTTTTCATTACATATAAAAAACACATACTTACATATTGATATATTCATATAATACACTCATATATTCATACATACATCTGCCCATATGTACGTACATACTACTGTATATACACGCGTTTTGTACCTAAAGGTGAGAGTATATGTGGAACCTAGCCAGAAGTTTATTAGAAACATGATGTTTACTATACTCAATTAATGAGGAGATGTTTTATGTGATATTTGAATTGCGTTAATGAGAGGTTAAAATTTAATTGTTCACCTAAATGATTTATAAGCTGTGGGGCGCGGTATGCAATTATTATGCAAATTTCTGTACTTTAAAGAGAAAAGTACAGAAACTCATGAAATGTAAAAAAACAATAAAAAAACTGGTACACTTTCGTGCAATTAATCATCCGTGCCTTGTGCGTCTCCCCGTATCCCAGTTCACCCGTTCATTTTTTTTTTTGGATAGACATACCCACAAGGACGGGCATACCAGAAGAGGATATCTGAAGTGAAAAATGACCAGGACGAGAAAAACAACAAACAATCGAGAAGATAGGTGATTCTTCATCCGCGTAATGAAGTTGCCAATACGCCGAAATATATAGCGTGAATTTTGACTTCGAAAAACAAATAAAAAACGCTGTATTTTGGAAATAGTTGTTTATAAAAAACTGAATTCCTCATTCGCGTGCAAGTACCTACAGAGAGCTTCCACACGGCGTAACTTTCCCCTTGATAGTCGCTGTAAAAACTTCGCGCATCAAATCACTCGGCGCTGAGCTCAAAATTTGCGCGATCCGCTTATTAGGTGAATCGAAGAGGATTTGAGACTGCACTGCGCACTTCATCGCCAATGATGGATTCGGGCGGACTCCCTGAACGGGTTTCGTTATCTTCCGGTTACGTGCACCGAAGCACAACATCCTGTTTAAAGTGCCTCGTGAAATGACCTCCCTCACTCGCACCCTCACGCCTTTCCCGGAATGGATGCACCACTCCCTTTCTTCTTCTCTTTCTTCTTTTATTTCTTTACTATTATCTTTTTGCATTTTCGGTATTTTTATCCATGCTATTTCTATTTATTCCTTCCTATCTCTTAGCTCATTGTATTATTTTTTTTGCTCTTTTTATTCTTTTCGTTTTCCCCGATTATTTTTCTCTCTTTCTATTTCTTGCGTGCTTGCTCTTTTTTTAATCTTATTCATGGTTTTGCCAGTGTTACGCTAAACGACGACAACGTACGACAACTTACGACAGCCTGGCCCCCAAAATTTCTCCGCCCTTAAAAGAAAGAGTACGGTGTTACGTGAAACAGACTTAGTGCATGTTGTTCCCAGTTCACGGGAACAGCGACTACTAATGTATAAACTTGTTGGCGGACTCGCATCAAGCAGAGTTGAAAGGCACCGGCCGGCTCCGTCGGACGATGAGACATGAAGGAGATCAAGAGAAAAGTGCCTTTGGTAGCGAACTTGAATGCGGTCGAAAACTCATCTTTGACCTGCTGGCCAAAGCTGCAAAGCACAACATGTCTCGAGAAATCGAACCACGCATGAACGCAGCAACTTTTTCGGACGTTGCAACAACCTGTTTCAGGCAAACTAAAGTTCATAAAAGGTAGTGAACTTTCAAAGGGTATAGATCGACTTGGTAGGTCGTCGCAGATGCGTTCCGTCTGCAGGTCTGATGGTACATGATCTTATATTTTCATCGCGACCTGTGTGAACTTTGGCCACTCTGGGTAGATTCAAGAGTTGGCGTGGCTGTAGGTTGTCGACGAAGTACGACGCCCGTAATGTTCACTTCCGCAATGTTGAAATGGGGATTGTAGTTCTCGAAGGTATCCTTTTGCCCATCGTTGCCACAAGTATTTGAGATTGTCCTGTCTGCGCTTCCATAGTTGGTTCACTCAGAGTGATAACACTTAGGGCAGCTCGGACTACTTCAGGCTCAGAGCGACGCAGGTGGCGGAAAGGTCTGGTCTGCGTCGCCCTGGCAGCAACCGCGTGCTTCAGTCAGAGTAGCGTAATCCCGCGCGCTTTTTCAATGGAGACCAATAGACGGCTCCCACACTTTCACGTGCACTGCTCTCATCGTTTACATCGCGCTGAGGGGACGGACAGCACGAGGTCTTGCTCTGACCGCATTCCTTTACGCCAGCTTTTTGTAAGGTTACGCGTGATAACGCGAGTTTGTTGTTAGTTGCAGGGGAAAAACATAGCGTGAACATTTTGACAAGACACGAGGCGAAGAAGAGACAATAACAGCGCCAAGGCGGAGGGAGGGGCCTAACATCACTGGTGTCCGTATCTCTCGTCAACGCGTATCAGTGCACCACAAGCGTGTTCTGTACACGTGCTTTGCACGAACGAACTAGGCGAAGCTTAAATCCCACCAAGTTGGCTGCTACCCTTACTTCGTATGATATTCCGATGGTTGCTATCGCACTCATTACATCGCCCTTGCGGTAAAACTGTGACATTTTGTCCTTTGCTCATGGTTGAAAGCAGCGTATTGCGTGCTGCCGACGTGCTCTGTGACAAAACAGAGTGGGCGTACCATGCCGTTTTCAGTCAGCTGCCGCGCGCGTGCGTGGGGAACGTTCTCGAAGAGTTGGGAGAAGGGGGGGGGGGGGCGTCATGTCAGAGACGAGAGGCCGTAAGTCAGCACCGAATGTCGAGATTGTCGGGGTCGTGCGGTGCGCCTTGGAGCTTGTCCAGGCTGTTGCGAGGTTCTTTCGAGTCAGAGAAGATGGCGTCTCACCGGCACCATCCCAGATGAGCACTCTGACATCGAGCGAAGTTGCGGAAAACACGCTGTCTTAGTTGAACGTGTGCTGAGGCTGCGTCGACGCCACCTCGGCTTGAGGTTTCGTGAGAATTTTATAGGAGTCGTACCACAGACGTCGATCCACTTACGGACGCTCACTTAGGAAAACCGCAGAGAAGGATTGACAGTAGTAGTAGTAGTAGTAGTAGTAGTAGTAGTAGTAGTAGTAGTAGTAGTAGTAGTAAGAGGAGGAAGAGGAGGAGCTGAAATATCAACAGAGATGAAGAGAAAAAGGTGATGACGAAGACAGAGATTGGTAAAGGTGAAGAAAAAAGTAGTAGTGGTAGAAGGAATAGTAGAATAAGATGAAAAAGCGGAAGCTCGATAGAGAAAAAGCGAAACACAAGGAGTTTAACACCGAGAAGGCCACACGGTTATTTACGCATTCTCTCAAGACGACTGAAAGCCTAAAAAATTATTTTCATTTTCAGTCGACAGTATTTCGTAGTTCCTCCGGGTTCGGAGGCACTGCAAGAGTTTTTGCGGGGCCTCAGGGATGGGATCGGTGGTCCACCTCTGACCACACGATTTGATGTGGTGACGTCAACACGTGGGGCCACATCATGTGATGTAATGATAACGGCCAAAATTTTGGCGTTTGCGACTTGACGATGACGTCACACGGTGACGTCATCACATTATTATCTTTGACATCGCTCGTGTCTACTTCTACGCCACCGCCGAAGGTCAGCTTGCGCATATTATGAGGCATATAAGGCATTCACCTTGATAAATCTTGCTGCTATAATTGATTGATATGTGGGGTTTAACGTCCCAAAACCTCCATATGATTACGAGAGGTGCCACCTGGGGTTCTTTACCATGCACCCAAATCCAAGCACACGGGCCAACAACATTATCGCCTCCATCTCCACCACGGCGGGGCAATTTCGCTGCTATAGGTGTAACATCCACGAGACATTATGCCCATTTGATCGGCTGCAGTGATGCAGCTCCCGATTGTGGTGATCGTCAGTTACCCCAAACACTCGAGCATATGTTTTCGCCTGTTCAGCGTACGCACGAGAACGTCGAGAACTGGTGTCTTTGATTGGTCAATATCATAGTGGGTCATTAACCGACGAGGTTGTGTTAAGTCCTTGGCGTCACTTCAGCAGCACAAATGTGATTATAGGCGAAGTTGTAGCCGTCCTACAACCCACCGGACTGTATGTACAGTTGGCCAAATCTTTAGCTATTGTTCATGAGTGGCAGGTTTTTCTGTGGATCTTTGTCATACGTTTGAATTAAACTTCAGTTGAATAGAGGACAAGTGTGTGCCCACAAAGCACATGTCTACGAAGTAATTTTTTGTACTTCGGTCCATTAAATGGCACTGACAGACAAAAATATGGCCGCTGCGCACAATAGCGAAAGTTTTGGCCGAATGTACGTCTTCTGTCCCCAGCGTAGCCTAGTAAGTATTCTCGTTTCCTTACTTTACCGTCGTCATTCATTGCTTTTTCACTTCCTTTTCCCCAGTGTAGAGTAGCAGGCCAAAGCAAACCCCAGCTCAGACCGACCTCTCTCCCTTTCTCAAAATAATTTATCGCGTCCATAATACAAGTGCAACACGGACACTTGTGATCGCTATCAGGGCCGATCGTGTTCAAGCGTGGCTTCATGGTCACTTTTAATTGCGATCAGGCCGGATCCGAGTCAGTCAGGGAATCAGTCGGCTGGTCCATTCAATCAATAAGGTATACAACCAAGACGGCAAACACGCGCGAAAGAATTATAACCTGTAATACAACAGAGTTCACACGAATACATTTTGCTATGTAACGGAACGGACTACAGAGCGAACCTGTCTCGCAGCGTCGTTTATAAGACTGCAAACAAGAACGACGCGGGAGAACGAGAGAGAAAAAATAAATAAAAAAAAGCGAGAGCTTCTCCTCAACTTTGAAAGTACCGCCTGGCTCGGCGCCTGTGTGACGCTGATTTACACCCCCAGCAGACAGGCAGGCCGGCCGGGAGGGGGGGGGGGGGTGACATCGCGTCTACATCGCCTCCGCTGGCTCGGTGCCTTCGCGTTTGTGGCTCGCCTCTCCGAAGCCGTCACGCATCAACGAGCCCCGAGCATCGCTGTAGAGACATGGCTAAACGATGGCAACAGCTGCCATTTCAACCGCTGCCGTGCGTTTAACGTTGATTTACGCCTCATTCTTGTACAGTTACTTGGTTAACGGAGAAGTGTAAACTACACAGTCTCTAAATTCGAATTTTCTCATCCCGGCGCCTTATACCAAGTAACAGGCAATAGGAGGTTTGGCTTGCTAACAATAATTTATTGAGTCAAGCATTTTATAACTCACTATGTCGTCTTACACGAAAAAAAAATAGGGCATGTAACAATGCGTAACCATACACCTGACCAAATATTGTGCAACGTTACGTGACCTACTAGTCACGTGACTAATATCGCATCACGTAACAGCTATTCACGGTATATGTTCCCGTCGTAAACCACGAAACCACTAGTCATGCGAATAAAGTCACATTACCTCACGTAACAGATAGTCGCGGGACTAAAATCACGTAACGTCACGCAGCTAGTAGCACGACATGTTCCCGCTAAAACCACGCTGTACGTGAGTAGCGTGAGGAACCGATGGAAACAAGAGAAGAATATCCAAGTTTAACCATACTTACTACACTAGTTCTAGCCGAAACTTAGCATCTCGAGCATGACTTAGCTAGGTCGTATACGCTAGCTCCGCTGATGGTTTCAGCCTTGCGTCACTAGCGCAAGCTGAGCACCTTATTATGTGTATTTCTCTAAATAAACAGCAACTTACTAAAATATTCTTTGCCCATCCTCTCCCCCTTCCCCACCAAAAAAAGAATATAATACCACCAGTAGCGCGATGCTTTCCATTTTAAAGCAGACCTACATTGTTACATGTAGGATCACTCGCAACTGTGCCCAGTACACAGTTGCCATCCCCTCGTCTTTCAGCTCATCAATTCGAAAAGGAAGATGCCCACGGAACATTCGCTAAAGTCAATCACCTTTTCAGCCAAAAAACGTTCTTCGCACATGGACAAGAACTGCCGCTTCATCTCACGCAACAACGTCGCTTTCGAACTACCTCACCGACACTGGTGTCACGCTAATGCCATACGTTGTTGTACTTTCAGGGTGTGCTCTTGTGAACGTTATCCTTCTATTACATAAGACTCCACAGTTCCGTTCATTTGTATTGATATCCAAAGACACGAGAGCATACGTTAGTACATACATACATACATACATACATACGTACGTACGTACGTACGTACATACATACATACATACATACATACATACATACATACATACATACATACATACATACATACATACATACATACATACATACATACATACATACATACATACATACATACATACATACATACATACATACGTACGTACATACATACATACATACACAAATGCACGCGCATAGATGAAACGATCTCAAGCAAAGAATCAGCACTCGGCTGCAGCAATAAAGAAAACCATTTGCCTTCCTCAAAAGCACCCTTCCTATCCGTTCATTTGTTCTTCCTTCAGTTCCATCCTCGCCGTCCGAGTCGTCTTCTGCGGCGCTGTGTTTATTTCTCTTCGAGTCGAAATCCCAGAAAGCGAAATCTGAGAATGAGAATGATATCCGAGGAGTTGTATACTTGATGGGCGCAGACCGAGAGCATTTTATTCTTTTTTTTTCTCAAGCCAAGCGCGTTTGGACCCTCGAGAATTGCCCGGAACTATCGAGCGAGTGGCGGTCAGCTTTTTTCCAGCTTACAAGCACATCCTTAGCTGCTGCAACAGAATTTTTTGTTTCCGTTTTTTTTTCTTGAAAAGGAATACCCTGGCCCCGCCACCAACCACCATCACCACCAGCGGCGGCAATTCCTTCTAGAACGTGGCGGGATACTTAAAGAGAAAAAAACAACAACAGAATGACATAGAAAAGAACATACCGTATATACTCCTCTTATGGCCATCCCCGAAATTTGATGAAGGAATCTGCCCTAAATATACATTTAAAAGTTACCCGCATACTATCCGCACTCTAAAATTTTCAGAATGTCAGCGTCTTTGTCTTTTTTATTGTCTTTCCATCTTTCGTTATCTTTTTCTGTATTGTCATCTATTTTCTTTCCAATCTCCTAAACCCTAACATCAATACCACATACCCTCAGTTCTCTTTCGCACACCTTGCTGTGCTCTGCCCTGCATGATTGTCATACGGTTCACCTTCTTACCTACTCCTTCTCTGTTCTTAACCATTACAACTAACCCTTCCCACCCCCTTTCTAGACTAGAAGGCTGTGTCACGCTTCACCCACTACCCTTCTCCTTCTCATCATCAACTCCTTTTCCCGTCATACTATACTATGCATGACTGCCATGCTAGGCGCTGCTTGGCACATACCTCCCGTTCCCGCTCCCTTACTTTGTTATGCTGTGCAAACCTAACCTCTGTCGTGGTCCGCACTCTATATTTATATTTTAGCCAGTTCTTTCTTTCTTTCTTTCTTTCTTTCTTTCTTTCTTTCTTTCTTTCTTTCTTTCTTTCTTTCTTTCTTTCTTTCTTTCTTTCTTTCTTTCTTCCTTTCTCTTTCCTTCTTTCTTTCTTTCTTTCTTTTTTTCTTTTTTTCCTTGTCTGTCTCAACTACTTTTTGTTTTTGTTTATTTGTTTATTTCTTTCTCTCTTTCTATCATTTTTTATTTATACCTAGCTTTTGTTTTGTTTTTCTTTTTTATCTACATCTCTATCCTTTGCTTTCCTTTTTTGTTTTTTGCTGCCGATGTCAGTTTTTCTCCAAGCTCCCGCGTTCAAATAACCAATGTCTGCCAATGTCTGTCAAACTGTTAATCCACATGTGGCGCATACCGTGACCCGTGGTATACGGTGACCAGCCAGACACATTCCTCAAAGCCTCTCACCCTCCTGTATTAATTTCGCTCAACCCCAAGTCGAGGAGGTGATTGCGAGAGCACTCAGACGTAGGTGGCTAGATAGATGGATAGATCGATCGATAGACACGTAGATGGAAATGCTCAAAGTGCCTGCAGTTCGCTGAGAAGTGCTCTGCATTTAAAAAAAATGCACAGACGATTACAATTGCTGCCTAATGCGAATTTTGAGTGGAGCATCGTGTTGTGCCAAGGTCAGTTGTGTTTGAAATTCTCGGTCTTTCGCATGGCATCAATTATGCCCTAAATCATAACTTTCGTGAAGTAGAACATCATTCATCACACCATATTATTCGTCTTTATGTGGATAAATGAGGTATCCGCCACATATCTCTACTGCAGCACGTGTACTTTGTCGATGTACGTGGCTGAGGACGATGGAGAAATATGGCTGAGCATTTTGCAGTGTCTGGGAAGCATTGAATCCCACATTAATTGCACAATTAGTAATCTGTGATGACTGGTTGTTATTTTGCTCCTCGGCCTTGCAATGCTAAATGGGTTAACGCGATTCCTGGCCCGACATGACACCTGTACATGTTCGTGCTTTCTTTTTCTTTTTTAGCGAATAAGCTTAGAGCTTTGGCATGCCTCTGTGGTAGATTACTTCACAGCTACGCAGAGGGCCAAGGTTCAAATAACATTCAATTAGGGGATTTTTCTGATATTTTGTGATTAATTTTTTATGTAAATTAAAATTCTTCCTGCAAAGAATAAACAAACTAAAATGCCACGCCGATACCACATCAACAACGTGCCAATAAATTGTGTACTCCACACCCTCATTCATTGCGTTTCCAGTTAAGTTTAAACCTCAAATATGCAAGCCTAACAAAAAAAAGCAATATGCTCGTGTGTAAATGTCGTAGGAAATTGCAACAAAAGCTTTACAGCCATCACATACGGAGCAGGAAAATGCAAGTCAGCTCCACTGCTATCACAAGTGTCAAGTGGCGAAGCATACAAAAATTAAGAAGTGGCCGCTTGCACGAAACAGTGTGCGTCCAAAAACGAGCACTTAAGTGCAGAGTGCTTTAGGGAGATGATGTCGTATATTGTGATCGTATGCTGTCGTCGTCGCTTGTCGTAACGCAGACAAAGTAACACATGTAGCATGGCCATCTGTAGCATATTGAGCGCGCACACGCGGCAAACTCCTCTTCTTCTTCTTTGAGAGTAGCGATGATGTTAGGTGAGGAATACATGCGGGGGGGGGGGGGGGTCTTTAACGCAGACAAAACCTCGTACAAACTTTCAAAGAAGAAATGGAAGCCAGCGAGAAACATAAAGAGAGAGCAAGGAAAAGAAAACGAGGAAGAAATATAGAAATAAATAAAAATAAAGTGAGCAAAGAAGACAAAAAACTGCAAAAGACAAAAAAAGAAAGAAAGAGGAGAAAAGAAAGAAAGAAAGAAAGAAGGTTGCCAAGTTCGGCACTTTCTTCGGGCTTGGCACCACTAGTACGAAGCTGCCTTAATACTTTTTTTTTTCTTTCGACGGTATGCTTCGCGAACTCCCAAGAATTACCTTGCTTATTTAAACCGTTTATTTAAAACCATTATTTGAGAATCACTGGCCTTCCACCTTTTATGTAGCAGAGATGCTCGTCTGTTTTGCAAACGCCGCTCACAACCTTGCATTGCGGAGAAGCTGACGCGCAGAACAAGCTTTGTTTCTCTAGCCGCCGCTCTAGCGAACTGGATTTTAAAACTGCTTACACAGCATTTCACAGAAACCCTCCTGGGCGCCGCCACGATCTCCTGAACCCCGCACAAGTGCACGGGCGAGGCTGTGACGTAAGCTCTTGTACTTCCGTGCTGAAAAGAGTAGCTTCCTTCGTGTAGAAAGGTATATAGCCGGTAAAATTCATCGACGGTTGATGACTCGCCAGGCATGTCGATCGCCGGCACTCTTAATCATGTCGCCTGCGAAAACAGAGTGTGGTTCCACCGCACAGCTGTGGTTGCTAGCTGGACCTACGCGATAATCTGCTACCTAAAGGCATAATGTTTCCTATGAATACACAAGAGGGAACTCTGGTGCTAGTGTCTGTGGGAGCTGCAATGTACGGTGCTTCAGCGAGCATGGGGATGATGGGTAGTACATAGATTTTTTCTAGTCATCGTACTTCTGGCTCAGTTTGGCTTCACGTGGCCTGAATCGGCTTGATCACGAAACAAAAAATTAGCAAACGTTCAGTGGTTGCGCTTTACCACCTTAATCATTTAGGATTACAAATCGGGTCACGAAGTTCGAAAGGGTCCGTTCTTTTCTTCGAAACGAAACCGAAACGCATGATTAAACAAAATCTTCGTGCCACAAGTGCACGAAGATTAGGTAAATACGTGTACTACCCAGCATTAATTGCCATGATCGCTGAATGATTGCAGCGCCAAAGTCTCCTCGGGCTAATTTTAGGAAACACTATGCCAAAAGGTATCACATATACTAACTCTAGACACCTTGATTCCCCCGTATCTTCTTTCCAGTATTTGTCTGCACCAAACAAGATTCTGCAATGCCTCAATGAAGGGTCGGAGGCATCGCAAGCTTTGCCCTCCACGTTCGGCACAGCTTTGCGCAACTATGTCATTTGATGACGTCAGCATATGACGCCACAAGGACATACTCATGACCGCACACATTCTTGCCGATCTGACACGATGAAGCCATGTGGTAGCGTAATCACGAGACAATTCTTCGCAACACTAGCTGATGTTGATACCGCTGACGTGGGACGGCGACGCTGGATGCCGGACAGTTTTCACGTCTGACGAGGCATATGAGCCTTTAGTAATAACACAATAATTGTTAGGACTTAACGTCCACGATCTCAGAGACACCGCATTTGGAGGGCTCTGACGTGCACCGAAATTTAATTACACAGGTCTCAGACACTTTAACTTTCACAGAAAATGTCGCCGCCGCGTTCAGAATACGATCCTGTGACCTCCGGGTCAGTGGTCGAACACCCTAATCAATAGACGACCATGGCAGCTATAGTATGTTCTCGCCTTCGTAGGCGTCTACTGTCTGATATAGACACTTGTTTAATTGAAACTAAGGCCGATCAATCGATCGATCAATATGCGGTCTTAATTTTATTTCAAAAATACGAACACCGGCCACCACGAGAGTAGTGTCCACTTTTCACATTTCACTTTAGTTTTCGAGGTTCGCCGCCAAGAATATATCATATCTTAAACTGTAGTGAAAGGGACCATTTCATTTTTTTTTCATCATAGCACAAAATGCGTGCCTAGAAAACGTTATACGGTACCGCTTTGAAATAACGGAACGCCGAAATCTCTCGAAGTCCACGTTAATCTTGGTCACAGTGTTATGAAGTTGGACAGGGGCCTCGTAATAAAAATATAATGCTTTCATATCGCTTTTCGACGTGGCTCTAGAACATACATAGAGTGATCCTTATGGGCGCCACGTCCATAAAGGGGTTACGAAGTTTATTCTTTCTTTAATACTTACGTCGCTGTATGTCCCATCGGTTCTCATTACTTCGCGTTCGCTAAAGAAGAGTGGAGGGGGTTAGTGTATAGACATCACCTACAGACACTGTACAGAGAAGGTGAAATAGCAAGTACGTGGTGGTGCTGTGATCCTATTACAGATGAAAACGAAAATCATTAATACCGTTTGACCATGAATTTTTCCAGACTCGCCGTCGTAGCTACGAAATGCGCGGGCTAACAGTCACCGTTTCAGATGCGAATAAATACTCAATAATATGTACGGGAGGGTGACCACCGCTGTAGCTCAGCTGGTAAAGAATCCCACGCGTTATCCGAAGGCTTACATTATATATATATATATATATATATATATATATATATATATATATATATATATATATATATATATATATATATATATATATATATATATATATTCGAAACAACACATGAATGTAAAACAACGAAATGAGCATTATTCAACCTGTCGACTTTGTGTCGAGTACCTGATTTGAAATGTTTGATTAGTAATAACGAGTACTTCAAATCAGTATATTAATTAACTATAGCATCTCGGAAATTTTGATGCAATACTGAAAATGTTGGCAAAAGTAGCCCACAACTCGGCCAATCACTCGGCATGGGGCGCGAGTCGAGCACAGAGGAAAAACTTGTATTCACTTAAGACTACTAAAAGGCGGAAAGTCGAAGCTCCTTAGGGTGTGGGTGGTTCCCTCGTAGTATGTTGTAGTAGCCACTTCTAGTTCAGTTGAAAGTCACCGCTCTGACGTGTGTCCGTTTCTATTATATGTCTGGGTCTTCGCGCTGTTAGCCACAACGAATGCGAACCAGTGCGGGCGATTTTATATCCTGCTTAAGGCTACATACCCTGACGGAGGCTTAGACATAGCTCGACGAAGGCACGGGAACATGTGGTGCACAACATACACGCAATTATAGAACAGAATTTTGCACGAAAGCACGCAATCAACAAATTTTAATCGGTTATGCCGTGAACGTTTTTACTAGTGATGCCTCCCTAATTGAGGATAGTAGTACTGACAACCCCCATATTACCAATAACCCTGTGTGCAGAGTTGCAGCCCTGGCAAGCTGGTAACTGTGAAAGCCATTGTGTTGTGGTGCAGACGTGGATACCCAGGCCATGCTTGCTCTTCCATCACTGATTGTGGCATCTATGTAGATGTCGATGGTGTTCTAAGGTCTGCTCTGGGCAAATTTCTTCTCAAGTAGCCCTCTGGCTTTCAATCTTGTCTGGCGATAGCAGTTTCCTCCGAGTACCTAGCAACACTTTCCATTCGTACGAAGCAATGACTGAACTAATGGTGCCAACTACTGAATTTTCTGTAACCAATGAAACTAGACGAAACAAGACTTCAGGACATTGGAAGAAATGTTGAAATTATCTGGACACCACGCAGGGCACACTGTCACGGATGGGGAACACGTAGTTGCTCGTGTGGTCGTCGCTTAAACGGTGGGTTTCACCACATATACAACTTCCCACATCCCAGTTCCACGCCACACCCAGAATATCAAAATTACCCTTTTGTGATATGGGTAGCAGGATCTCCTAAAGGAGATCTTATGTATTACATTCGCACAGAAATGAAACCAGGCAGCAAAAACAGATTGCTGAAAGCTGCCCCAGCGTGTATGCTAAATTAAAGAGGTGGGTTTACTCGTCGACAAGAAATTTTTCCGACAAGACATGCTTTGAGCTACGTTATGGCCAACTCCGCATACACACCACGAATACTGGACAAATTGCAGCAAGCTAACCGACGCGGTGCCGAGCAGATTTGGAGCACCTGAGTTGGGCATGCACCGCATTTTCAAAAGACAGACGATACATTCAGCATCTGCTGTACGCCGACAACTCTACGGAATTCGATAAAGTGAGACCATGAAGTTCAGAAAGCCCGCGCGTTATACCGTATAGTCAAAGGGGCCTGTTTCGAGTGGTGTAGGAGAGGTCGCCTGAACCGTTCGAAGGCGTGGCATATGAAGCTGCTCCTAACCCTTTATTTATATTACCCCTTTTCCACTTCATTTCCAATAGCGGCCAATAGTTGTTCTCTCCTATAATAAAAATCGCATTTATTCAATAGGATATATAAACATCTCAAATACAGACAAGGGAAATACTTAATAGCAATGAAATAACCCAAGAAAGATCACGAGTGCAATATATACATGATCGACATAAAAAAAAATAGTCTTCAGACACAGGCCATCCTAAACAGCTTGAAGAAAAAAAATTAAAAAAGAAAAAAAATAGGCATTCGGTTCACTTTCGAAAATTTGCATCATTCATCCCGACGTAGTTGTATGCCGATGCTGACGGTGAATTTCCCCGCTTGTAAAACAGTGAAGAAGTCGCAGGGATTGCGAACGCGTTGCAGCAGTTGTATTTCGGCGAGGTAGTCTCGGCCCGTGGTGGTAATCTAAAATAGCGCCGACCCCGCGACGAAACGTCGGTGTTTTGTTGCCTCTTGATGCCTGCAGTCTGGACATGCATGGGGCACACTCGCATTGGAGCTCGGCCCGAGACAGACAATGGCACAGTGCCACCCCAATTTGTTTTTCTGTTTGGCGTACTGCGCGCGCAGAGGCACGTTTGTGCAAAGCGGTGTCACATGACCCCTATAGTCAAACGAACCAGCTGGCTCGTTTTGTAGGACATGCGCCAGCTTTGGATACCATGCTTCGTGTGATTTCGACGTTATATTACGAACTATTTTCTAAGCATTTTCTGCACATTTGGAGGCCGAGTTTACGAAACTGCTTTTAAACGCGAAGCATTTCTTAGCGGACTGAATGCAATCGGGGCGTGTCCATCTATGTATCTATATAGCCACGTATACGTCAGGGTGCTCTCGTACTTGCCTCCCTGACTTGGGAGCTTAGCGGCTTGGGCTATTGATATATCATGAAGAGTGCTATAGTGTGAACTGAAGACGAGGACACAGAGACAAAAGGGGACGAGTGCCAACTTCCAACAGAACTGAGTTCCCACCACGGTCAGCACAGCCAGTGATCGGGAAAAGATAGCCGTTGTCTCTTACAAACACCGGCTATCTCACAGCCTCAGAAAGATTAGGAAATGTTCCGGCTATCGTGTGGTGTTTTTCTGCCCCTTTCAAGTTAATCAATCTGGCGCCTTCTCAAGCAGCAGTGTTCTGCCACCAGTAGCGTGAAGCAAGCGTGTGAAATGCTTGCGTGAAGTTGAGAACACGGTTCCCCTCTCCTGAACTGAGTGAATAAAGTTTACTACCTACCTACCTACCTCTCCTGCGCTGCATGCTACGTAGGACAGACGGGAAGATGTCTTAACGACCGGAGAAGGGAACACGCTACTAATGTTCAAAGACGCGTTTCTTGCACAGCGTGTATAATACTCCGTGTAAATGCAGCCCTCCTTTAGAGGACACAGTTACGCTGTACAAACTCGGAGATGATCGCACCCGCGTCATTGTTGAGTCTCTGCGCAAATGGCAAGTGAGCGTGACTCAAGCGTTAGTAAGCCTTTCATAGCCCTATCTGAGAGCCAAGTAAGGTTTTTTTGGGAGCGTCGGCGTGCTCACGAAGAGGCAGTTTTCGCATTGTTTTTCCATGCCCGACTGTCTGTTTTCCTCGTTTCTTTCTTTCCTTATACTTTTGCTCAACCCTTTTCTTTTTCATACCTCATCATTCGTACATGTTGTTTTTCATAATTTGGCGTATATATATATATATATATATATATATATATATATATATATATATATATATATATATATATATATATATATATATATATATATATATAGAGAGAGAGAGAGAGAGAGAGAGAGAGAGAGAGAGAGAGCAGAAGCGTTCGCTTCTGCTTTATATACTTAATCGGATTGATTAATATGTGGGGTTTAACATCTTAAAACCACCATATGAATATGAGAGACGCCGTAGGGGAGGGCGTCGTAAATTTTGATCACCTGGAGTTATTTAACGTGCACCCAAATCTGAGCATACGTGCCTACAACATTTTCGCCCCCCGCCCCCCGAAAATGCAGTCGCCGAAAGCGGGATTTGATCCCGCAACATGCGGGTCGGCAGACGAGTGTTTTAGCCACTAGACCACCATGGCGGGACATATACTCGACCGGAAGCTAGCGCCCGTCTTTGATAGTCTCCGAGTCCTCGTCTTCAATTGGCGTTGTAGCACTTGTCTTAACTTTAGGTGGTGGTGGTGGTTAAAAACATTTATGGAAGTTATGTACACGGGGGGTGGAGAGTGGCCATTAAGGGGCCGCTCCGTACTAACACTTGTTGGGCTCTTTCTTACAGGATCCCATTGGCGTCGGCCGCGGCCCTGGCACGATCAACCAAGACCCGTTGGGCCGCCAGGTCAGAGTAGCCGAGCAGGGCTGCCTCCCAGACCTCCCGGGAAGAATTGGGTGTAGCGGTGAGGTTTGGAATTTTTTGGTATGCACACACCATGTAGAAAATATCACGGTAATTTTCCGCACAGGGTGGGTACTTCCCCGTGAAAGCGGGTAGACCGAAAATTAGTATGAGAAGACAAGAGGACTGACAGCTGGACGCGGTGGTGTGGGCACATGGTTAAGAACGGCGTGCGCTTTCTTCGTTAAGTGTCTCGTATACTTGCACTGCTTTTCACCGCGAAGGTACGAGGGTTAGACGGATATGTATGGCGGGTCATAACGTGCATAACACCAAACTCCCGTCGCGTACGTCGTCAAAACTTTTTCCTCCAGACACGTGTGGCACATACCCGTACGCCACTGGCCGTGGAATACGGGTGTGCGCCACATGTAGGAGATTGACAGTTTGTTTCTATCCGGAAACGGCGAGAATAGACATTGGTAACATAAATGCAGGAGAGTTAAGAAAAACCAACTTTGACAGCATTGGCATGACGAATGCAAAGATCACACTCACAGCAGGAGTCCAACGCAAAGCTTCTGCGTGGCAGTCAAGTATTCTACTGCGGAGTCACACCAAGTATTTTACGCGTGCTCACTATTGGTATAGTGAGCGCACAAGTAGTCATCTTCTCTTCTTGTGTGATGTCCGTTCGCGCTCAAATTTATTGCGGAATGAACCAACGTGCCCAACAAAGCACTTTAGTAAACCTTTAAACTGCTCTGAAAAAACAATTACAGGTGTAATTCACGGAATGGTCTAAGTAGCACTATATATCAAGGGGCACCACCCTCGCAGGTACAAGCACAAGATATCAGGATACCGCTTCCAGTGCTGGTAATGCCTATGTTGCTGTTGGCGCCGCTACGTAACTGCATACAGCTGGTTCTGTAAAACATACGCGACTGTTATGTTAGTGCGTACAGCTTTTGTACATATCATTACCTTCATTTCGGAACGCTTCGCTGAATAAATTACGCCATGGTCACCTTCCCACCACACACTTCGCATAACATCGATTCCAGTAGTATGTGGGATCTACCGATTTTTTTTTAAGTCTGTTTTACGATTGGTAGGTGTCCTTTGCCAATGATATGTTACGCATCATGATTGGCTGATATCTTTGTTGATAGGCTGAAAATGTTCAATGAATTTCTTGTATAAAAGCCCCGTTATAATATACCACGTTCGCGTGTGCATGGGCAGTTAACCGACAAATTGGCCTGCTTCTGTTTTGTGTTTCTTTCGTAGAAAATTTATTGCAGAGCTGTATGTATGTATGTATGTATGTATGTATGTATGTATGTATGTATGTATGTATGTATGTATGTATGTATGTATGTATGTATGTATGTATGTATGTATGTATGTATGTATGTATGTATGTATGTATGTATGTATGTATGTATGTATGTATGTATGTATGTATGTATGTATGTATGTATGTATGTATGTATGTATGTATGTATGTATGTATGTATGTATGTATGTATGTATGTATAAATATTTTATACTTTTCTTATGTGCAGCATGGCGTAATCTCGGAGCTGTGGAACCGTTTCTACAGCAAGACTCACAGGAGCAAGAAATGGGCAGACCCGCCAGGCCTGTTATATTGAAGCTGATGGAATACGTTTGTATAGTCGTGTGAATGGATTCGACTTCATCCTAGCCATTAATTCTATAGAGACGATTCTTGTGCCCTGAGAAAGAGACTTTGCAAATAAACTACGGATAACACTTAGGCAATAATACCGAGGTGTTGGGCGAGATACCGTCAGAATTCATTCCTTATTTTCTACTACCGAAGGGTTCAGGGTGTTATCGATTCAATGTTGTTTGGAACGGTGGGATAAATCTCTGAAGGTTTTTTTTTTCTGAACTTTTTGTATGCTATATGTGTCGCAAGAATAGCCTTGTTAAGCGTTTTTAAACTGCCGCACAAGGTCCTGCTTCAACTTGAGCCACCTCTCAAATATGATGCATCACTTTGCGTTGTAGAATATGTAGCACCAGTGTCACCAAAAAATACGAACTAAAGAAAAAAAATATGCGCAGAGTTTTTTTAGTCAGTCGGTAGTTTGTAGAGCAGATAGTGTTGCTACCCACGTGCGACTGTCACAGCTGCAGGGGTAAATATACTGGCCTTTTCGTGTGGTGACCAGCGTAAAATCGCGCGCTGTTGTCATTCCTGTGACCACAGAAATTGCAGTTTACCGTAAAGAATACAGTGACAAGTGTGTATCGTTAGGTGCACGCCTTTTCTGTATTGCAGACAGACCCCTAATGCATAGGGAATTCGACTACACTGGCACCTGTGAAAATGTGGACCCCGAAAGCTGATCACCACTAACAGCGCGTGCCTTATTTTGTTAATTAAGAGTCATCCTATACAAAAGGAAATAAATAGAAACGAGTCTGCAGCCATAATCGGTGTCATCATGCCACTCTGAACTAGCTACGTCGGCACTACACAATTGCATCGTTTTCTTGTGTTGTGTGGTGGCTGTGCGATGTACATGTTTTGCCTCACTGCTTAGTCACCAGGTATTGTCAGCTGCAGTGTGTTTGCAGAGTACTTGCGTGTAACCCTGGAGTTTAGTCGCCAGGTGTCGTCACTTGTTGCTTGTGCAGTCTACAGCCCTACGGTTCCGCGATTTCGTATTTTCCTATGGTGTTTATGCGCTCCAGTTTTGGATAGCCTTGCAGTTGCACCAGGAATTGTCGTATGGCTTGTGTGTGGTCCACTCGTGTACAGCCCGATGGTTTAGTCGTCTAGAATCGCCGTCTTGCGTGTATGTGTGCTCTACTACTGTACAGCCTTGCAGTATCGTAATCTGCGATTGTCGTGTTGTGCCATCTACTGGATTGTAGTCCTGCGGTTTAGTAGTCGGGTGTTGTCGTATGATGTGCTCGCAGTCTATAGTCGCGCAGTCTTAGTGTTGAGTCACCTGGTATAGTCGTGTGTCGTAAGTCTGTACAGTCTACCAACGTCTTGCGGTTTATTCGCCAGGTGTATCGTCTGGTGCGTGTGTCGTCCGCTTGCGTGCATCCCTAGAACTCGTAATCTCCTCGTGTTGTGGTTGTGCGTGTGGTGCACTTGTGTGCGGCCTTACGAAACTCGCCTGCACTGTCGCCATCTTGTGCCTGCGTGGACTGCCCTTATAGACTCTTTTTTTTGTGAGTCATGGGTTCCTCTAAGAAGTCGCGGACCAGCAAGAAGAGCAGCCGCCGGAAACGACGCGAGCGTCGCTTCGAGGAGGCCGCTGCCGGGCCCGAAGAGGATCCCAAGGCGGTTCTACAGAGTGAGCGACGCGCCCTCTTGTGGGCCACCTTAGCCGCCATGTTGGGCTTGTTCATGTGGATCATCTGCATCGGCACCGAGCAGTGGATAACCGTGGTGGCACCCGAGTCGGGTCCCGTGTACGTGAACCGCACCAAGAGCTTCTTCTTTCACGCCAACATGGGCCTCTTCCGGATGTGCCGCACCACTGCGCCGGCGATGCCCAATGGTACGCCCGGAGCCGAACAGAGTGAGTGACTTAGAAGTGTGGCAGCTTGGCCTAGTTGGTATGGCATGGCGATAGTTATAGCGCGAGATCGAAACGACGGCACAGAGACAAGAAGTTGATTTGATTGATTGATATGTAGGGTTTAACGTCCCAAAACCACTCTATGATTATGAGAGACGCCGTAGTGGAGGGCTCCGGAAATTTAGACCACCTGGGGTTCTTTAACGTGCACCCAAATCTGAGTACACGGGCCTACAACATTTCCGCCTCCATCGAAAATGCAGCCGCCGCAGCCGGGATTCGAACCCGCGCCCTGCGAGTCAGCAGCCGAGTACCTTAGCCACTAGACCACCGCGGCGGGGCCAGAGACAAGAAGTCTTCTCTCTGTGTCGTCGTTTTGTTCTCGCGCTATAACTATCGTCAGAGTGAGTGAATTACAGTTGCCCATTTCTCAGTTTCTTCTCTAAATTTATGTCAGCCCTAGCTGCTGCCATTAGAACTGTCCAGGCTACAGGGGGACTGTTGGGGGGAGCAAGCAAAGGAAAGGAAGAAGTTTACACTGGCTGTGTAAAACTTAAGAAACAGCAAGGCTGTTCAATCTCAGATTTTTCTAAGTCTTTCCCCGACGTAAACAAAGTAGGCTCGAACCACAGCCTGTCACAGACCATGCAAGAATGTGCAAACTCAAGCGCCAGAAGCTATCGCGCAAAACCTGGCTGTGGTACATTTAGTCACTCGCAGTAAGCTTGCGCCACGCCGGACACAGCTGGCGCGCAGGTTGCGCACACTGTCTCCGTCTGTGGGCGCGGCTTGGTAGAGGCTGCTCCTCGGCATTACTACTTGGAGCTGCTCGGCTGTGCCAGGTTAGACAGCTGTGCCTTGAAAATTCATAAGCAAGGACACGGACGGTCTTTGCGGACACCCGACATTTCAGCTTGAGCTTTAATAACTTCGCCCTTAAAAGACATGAGGGAAGGCTAAGCCTACAATAAAGTTCCCGCTCTCTTGCGCCCGGATACACTTATAATTAACTATGGTTCCGACGGCATGCTTCCATTCCACATAATACTAGAGACATTGAGGTGAAAACCTAATATGCCTCATAAAACGTGAAAACTGACCGCCGGTGTCGACATCAGCGGCGTCAACATGAGTGATACAAAAAATCATCATCACATGATAACGTTACCAAGCGACGTCATAACGATGTCACCATGACGTCACAAAATGACGTCATCACATGCCATTGTCGCTCGAGAAAAGTTGGGCCCATCTGGAAGGAGGTGCAAAAACATTTTCGGTGGAGGAAGCTTCAGGAGGAAGGGGGAAGGGCGTTCGGAACGACGCCGACTGGGAACAAAGACAGGAAGATGCCTTTCGCCCTGGAGTCGTCTTAAGTATATGCAGAAGGGGCCTTGAGTTTTTCGAAAAACTTATTATTATTTTTTATTCCTCGAATCTTCCAGGCTCCTGCTCGTTCTTCAGCGTGTTCCCGTCGGAAGAGGCTATCCGGCAAGACATGGAAATCGACCGCACAATTCTTGGTAGGTGATCTCACCTGGTCCTTTAACAGCGATTACATCTGATTCCGGAGTCACTGGGGCACTTCTGATCGCGAACAGCGTTCACCCGGATTGGAATTCTTGATCGTGGTCAACAAGTTGGTCACGACTGCACAGTCCCCCCGAATCCGGATAGAGTTTGGCTCGGACGTCACAGACGTCAGCCTAACCACGATCGTCTTGATCCCAATATGGCCTGATAGTGATTAAAAAGATGGTGTAGAAGCACATGCTCCGATCGAGCCTAAACAAGATAACCCCGTATCATGCTCAAAAGTAGCCGTGTGGCACCAATACGACACGTAGATTGGTCTTTCATCTTAGGCTTTGTTTTCTTTTCTCAAAGACAATAACGATGTTCAAGTAAAGAGAAGACCCACAAAAAGATAATGCACCGAATAAAGATTTATTGCCATAAAAGCAAAAACTGTGGCGATGTGTCTTCTAGTAGACCCTACAGAGATTCAGAAAGTGTCAAGTGAATTTTTTTTTATTTCCGAGCTCATAGAAACTGATTGCCTAAATGTGAGTGCAAATATAAACTTGTCTTTACCTTAGCGTTAACTTGTGCAGTGCAGTGACACTTAGCTTTCTGTCGCCGGCTGGACAGGGCCAGTGGATGATTCATAGTTTACGAATAAAACCCTTCGAAGCTTCACCCCACTCATCATTATTCACTCTGTGGATAGGCTGTGGTTTTTTTTTATGTCCTATGCCACAAGCTCACATAACACACATGACCATTGGTGTTATTAAAAAAAGAACAAGCAATAATATTTCCTAAACACACAATAACATATTTAAAAACGAACAAGCATTAACATCACCAAGAAGTTGAGAAAAAGAACAAAGTAAGACCCCACAACTTAATTACAGTGTAATGACGCGCGCGCGCACGAGAGAGAAAGAGTGATAAAGGAAAGACAGTAAGGTTAACCACAAGAAGCCTCCAGTTCGATACCCTGTACTTGGGAAGAGGAGAGGGTGCAAAAGACAAAAAGAAGAAGGGCTTGGGACGACACTACAAAGTAGTAATTAAAGCACCTTTCAAATATTACACGCCATAGGCTGGCTAAAATTCCGGAGCTTTCATGAAGGAGAGAAGTAAATTTAAAGGGCTCACAATGACGCGAAGGAGAGTGCAAGCGATGTTATTAGAAGTAATTGTAATGTAGGCATGAAGAAGAAAAAGTGGATGGAAATATGACTTGTAAACGGCAGGGACCCACGTTGCGGCCTTCGAATAACGCGTCCGATGCTCTGCCACTGCGCTACGGTGGCGGTCATTCCTCCGTCCACTTTTACAGGGTGTATATGTACACAGACTCAACTCAGACTCACGGCTTGACACGAGTCTGTGTGAGTCCGAGTGAGTCGACTCGTGAAGGAGATCGCCAACCTATTCAGCGTGCCGATATCGTCCGTAGACAATCGCAAGTTTTCCTTTAGTTTGGTCTTTAGATGAAACGGCAACAGCGCCCTCAAAGCGGCTCGCATTGACGACCGAATAGGACCGTGGCCAAGGATATTGTTTCCTGCCAGAGGAGATGGTCCTATCCTGGTCTAGTGCGGCTTAGAGCTGCTCATTGGAAGTGAAAGATACACAAAAAAGAAATATTTTTTGGTAACCTACTTTTTCACTTTACTGAAAACACCACGCTTGCTGCGAGAGAACGCTTGGTAAGCTACAAAACACTAACAAAATTGAAAAGAGGGTTCCAACGTCTACCCCCTTCCCCCTGCCCGTCCGACGTTATGACATTGCGGTTTTTGTACGGTTCTACGTAGTTCCCAAGCAACAAAAATGAAGTGCATTGTCTTCTGAGGGGGCATAGAGTGAACACACTATCGTTTCAGGAAATTCAGCTTAGCATATGTCACCATGGAGAATACGAAAAGAATACACTCTGAGATGCACGACATCACGCGTCGGGATTTCATCGCGAAATTTAAAAATGAAATTTTAACCTTAATTTCCTCCTCTATTAATAAACCACGATGTCAATATTATCGACGTTAGAGCTGTCCGAGTACAATTTATCGATCGAAGCGAAGTCGTTGTCTCTCTTTGGCGTCCCTTTGGCCGGGGACAGCGAGCGTGTGTCTGACGCCAGTGCGAGTATATGAAAGTCTGTACGTGAGCGAGGGACGGGGACGACTACGAGTACAAAAGCCAACATGACAGGGACCATATACTAAATGTATAACTCGTCTTGGGCCTGCGGGCCCCACCCTCGCAGAGTACACCCGCTCCGAGGTGGCCTTCTGCACACTGAGCCTGGTCATGCTGCTCATGGCCATCGGTTTCTCGGTGTACACCTTCAAGGAGCACCGCTATATGTTCAAGAGGCTCGCCGGGGGAGTGCACTTCATCAGCGGTAAGGCTGTCTCTGCGCCCGATAATACAATGCTTTCTTGTACGTGAAAGAACGTAAGAGTGGTCTTGCTGGAGGTGGCTCATTGAAGTATTTGTGACAGAAAAAAAATAAAAAAAATAATGGACGGAGCAGGTGGTGACAGGACGATGCCCTTTGCAGAATGTTACTAAGGCAGAAGTGAAATATGTACGTTCACCAGTGTGTGTGCAGCTGCTAGTAGAACTGGCTGGGCCGGCAAAGCAAATCGAATGAAACAAGAACTGTAAGAGGCGAGGGCACATTGATTATAGCGAGTGAAATGCTACACATTGGCACGTGCAGAGACGCGCCACGGCGTTTTGTTTGAGAATATACAGAATTATTCCTTTAAGTCGATAGACGTCGTGCTTATACATGAAGCTCTCAATTCGCTATTTCGATGGCCTCAATAATCTCGCAGGTTGTCTTTTAGTGCCATTGACAACGCAGTCATCCGGTAAAAGTGCGCAACCACAAGTCCAGCAATGCTGACTAAGGTATTTCGAGAACTGCTCGAATGCTCACGAATGCTGCTGTTAGGTATCTGCCGGTTTGCCCGACATATTTCTCTCCGCGTGAAAGCTGAAAATAATACATGAAACATTTCTTACACGAAAATAACAGGTTTCTGTGTTTTGTGGCACATGAAGTGCGAATCGATTTGCGCGTCGTCCAATTGTCACTTGCGTATTGTACGTGTCTTTCCGTGTGCTACTAGTTTCACCACATTCTTGTAACACTTATTGGGCTGCTGCAACTAGAAGATGTCGTTCCGGGTGTGTCTGTCTGTTTCGTCAGTGCTCATGGTTACTGCACTGCTGCGCAGTTTGTTTGTCGGGTACGATTAACTTTATACTGGTTTTGAAGATTAACCCTCAGTTAATCGGCAGCCGCTTGTAGCTGCTGACAATTTATTTTACACGAGGAATCATGAACACGTGTACTGACCTTACCGCCGCACCTGGGCCTTCTAGAGGCCATGATATAAGATATTCACTGGGACAAACACTTTGCCACCAGCCTCTTTCCTTTTCCCAGTTTGTGAAAAAACACAGGCCACTGCCAGAGCATATGATCCAGACTAATGATGCCCATATATGTGCAACATTTGCTTTGAACTATTTTTTCTGGATATATATTGCTAATAAGTTTTGGACTCGGGTAAGTTGTTGTCAGTAAAAATATCAAAGTAACCACTTGAACTCCATTGAGCTTAGCGGGGGGACGAAAGATATTCGAATGCAAGTTTTTATGCGACCGGAATGCGCTCAATCCAGCCAGTTTTGGGAGGCATACGTATATACACTTACTTAATGAACACTAACCTATCAACTTTAAGTGGTTTATTAGTTCCTAGTTCAACCTCGTTACATTAACCGCTTTATGAAAAGACGCCATAGCCCGTATTCAAAGAAACATCTAACGCCAATAACCTCCTGAAAATATTTAAGCCAATTACAATGCGGGCAATATCATTCACGAAACCGGTGGACTATTATGAAAATGGAGTTACGAAAGCGAAGCTTTATGAATTCAGCCTCTTTGTTTTAAATAACAGGGTATCCAGCTGGTCTGAGAATTGGCTAACCTTCCTGACCTTTATTTTCTCCTCTCCATTTTAAATGACGTGCTCCCAGTGTTTTAAGGTCCCAAACGGCGTGAGCGTACGAGCGTGGCATAGTGATCTTGAGCGGGAAAGGACGATAGGTATAACGAAATTTATTGGAATATACTGCAGGCTCACTCAATATATATGCACTAAATACACTGAATATATATGCGCACTGACTACCTTCAATATATATGCTTATTGTTCGGGAGAAATGACAAGCTCAAAAGAGTTTAGAAAAATTTATTCGGAGAGTGCTCCAGTTAATGCATCGCTACCACAAGACCCATTCATCGAGTTGCAGGGCTGCCGCAATGCACAGATTGTTGCCTATGTCTTTCCCGGGTGCAGAAAAAAGAAAAAAAAGAGCAATAACAGGGAGAACTGGCAGTCTTCCAATGCACGTGGGTGCCCTCGAATGATGCCAGGGCCGTGTTTGCTCGGAGCCAGTGTTGTAACCCGGAGGCATTGACAAATACTGCGCGTAGCGAGCATCACATTTTTCGGACGGCTATTTCGGGGTTCCACCGATGCCCATCTGCGGAGAAGAGTGGTCTGCATTGTTTTCTGTTTTATTGTTTTGTTTGTGAACCAGGAGAGCTAGATGCACATCAGGAAGAGAGAATGCGTAGGTATCTCGATAGGAAGTGACCTCTACTGATCGAAGGACTCGATACTTGAGCCGGAGTGCAGGAAGCGAGATTGACTGTGTCTTCAGCTAGCACTAAAGAAAGTACAGGTGGTGCGCAACGATAGCCTTATAAGGGATCCGAAAACGGCAGTGATGTTGCACACTCCTAATGCTTAAGCACCTTTAATAACAATAATTGTTGGAGTTCAACGTCGTAAAACCACGATATGATTATGAGAGATGCCATAGTGGAGCGCTGCGTAAAATATGACCGTGCATCTGGAGTTATTCAATGTGCACCTAAATTTAGGTACACGGGCCTTTAGCATATTCGCCTCGTTCGAAAATGCGACCGTTTTGGCCAGAATGCAATTCCGCGACCTGCGCGTCAGCAGCCGAGCAGCATATAACCACTGGACTAACGTGGTGGACTGACAACTGTCAGTCAGGTACCCGATGCACATGAACCGCACTCAATGTGCAACCACTCGCTCCTGCGCTGTGTTCAGCTCGCGTAGGCCCTAGGGCACGAGAAGGTGCATGTAACCGTTAGTGGTGTCATAGGAAGCTTGCATTGGGAGTTGGCCAAGTTATGATGGCGGGGTCTCTAAAGAATAGCTTCAAACAAGCAATGAAGTCATGTGCAGCGCATCGAGTAGCTCAGCGTTCCTTGGGTTCGTCGCATGGCCGTTGGCTTTGAGCTTTCATACTGTTTGCATACTGTTTGCATACTGTTTGCATACTGTTTGCAGGTAATAGTGCACTTCAAGTTGTAAAAGACTGTGTCTACTTAGGGCAGGTAGTAACCGCGGAGCCGAACCACGAGATTGAAGTAACTAGAAGAATAAGAATGGGGTGGAGCACATTTGGCAAGCACTCTCAAATTATAACAGGTAGATTGCCACTATACCTCAAGAGGAAGGTATATAACAGCTGTATCTTGCCGGTACTTAGCTACGGAGCAGAAACCCGGAGACTTACAAAGAGGGTTCAGCTTAAATTGAGGACGACGCAGCGAGCAATGGAAAGAAAATTGGTAGGTGTAACCTTAAGAGACAAAAAGAGAGCAGAGTTGATTAGGGAACAAACGGGGGTAAAGGATATTATAGCTGAAATCAAGAAGAAGAAATGGACATGGGCCGCGCATGTAGCGCGTAGACAGGATAACCGCTGGTCGTTAAGGGTAACTAACTGGATTTCCAGAGAAAGCAAGCGGGTTAGGGGGAGACAGAAGGTTAGGTGGGCAGATGAGATTAAGAAGTTTGCGGGTATAAATTGGCAGCAGCAAGCACAGGACCGGGTTAACTGGCGGAACATGGGAGAGGCCTTTGTCCTGCAGTGGACGTAGTCAGGCTGATGATGATGATGATGATGATGATGATGATGATGATGATACTGTTTGCATGGGTCAGAGCTTCGCGTTCAACTACCTTTAAAACACAATCTTGGATTCCACTTTTAATATTTTTGCAGCCGGCGTGATGATGGTGGTGATGGAGGTGGAGAACAACTCGGCCACCTACGAGGAGCGCTACCTGTCCTCCCGGCTGCCCAAGGGTTGCCGCTGGAACTTCGGCTTCTCCTACTACTTCTCCTGGATAACCTTCTGCCTGTACGTCGTCATCGGGCTCACCTTCATGGTGTGCTCACGCAAACGAAAGGGCCTCCCCGGACTGAACGATGAGCCGCAGATCATTGGCCGATGACCGCATCGACACTTTTGCGAAACAACGATGCTTTCACCGAAGGTTTCCGCAGGCAGCCCGGAACCACCAAGTGGTGTTGCTATCGACCTCAAGGCTGGGGAGAGCTGATAGAGGAGTGCCTGGCCGGTGCAAGTGGACGCCGGGCTGGTTTATCGTCGCGTTTGGCACCCTAGTGTGTGTGCAATGTTCGAAATTCGAATCTCTTCACACATCAGAGATCAATCGGTGAAACTTGGAGGTGCGGTGGCTTCCCAAGCCTACAAGAAGTGGCGATCGTATGCAGCTTCTTCCCTACGCTTTCTAGTTCTCCTCATGGAGAGCATCATATCTGTCTAATTTCGACTCATACGCTTTAGTGCGTCACAAAGGTACAGAGTCCTTTGGCAAGTTACTGAAATGCGGTGTACGGAAATCATCGGTGGGCTTAAGCCACTCGCACTTGAATTGACAGTGTGTCGCCCTGACGACAGGTTCCTGGTTATCAATGCATAAGCTGACACATAACAACGAGGCGTGAAAACCCCACAGTAAATTTTGAAAAAAAAAAAAAACGTTTGTGTTGTTGGTGCGCACTCACTGGCCAAACGTCAACGACTAGAAAAGGAGAAATGGTACCGTCATACCGCACGGTACATGCATACCGTATTTCCGAAACTTGCTAAAAGACCCCAGCATATATTTACCATTTGCTTACAACGCCTGTAGTATGAACATTCAGTGGAGCCATAGCGCTGAAAACACAAGAGTCCAGAAGGAAGACAGAACGTGCTCATGTCTTGTCCTCCTTCTTGGTTTTCGTCTTTTCAGCTCTATGGTTTCCTTGACCGTGCCAAACCGACTAGCTCGAACTTATGTACGTTTGAACTATGAAAATTTCCAGAGCGGCTTTCTGCCGCTTAGGTAGCCTTTTGACGGGGGCTGGTACAACTGGTATGGCCAGAACTACACCATTCGAGATCAAGAGGTGCTTTGCGACTTGCGCGTTGTAGGACAAAGGTGAATGCGTCGTGGCATCGGGAAAAAGGCGGATGGTTTGCACGACTGCTTACTGAAGAGAAATATTGTGAAGTGAAACAATATTGTTTAATTTCAAAGGGGCCATAATGCGGTATCCCACCAAATTGCTGTTTTCAGCGAAAACTAGACGTAGAGGATGTGCTGTGCCTCTACATATTTGAAAAGCTGTCTGTAAAGGAATATTTCGTTCCCAAATGAGCCTTAGAAGACACCGGCTTTAGACCCCGCCCAACAGTGCATGGCGATCGCCATATTGCATGGCGTGTGTGAAGTCATGTGCTTCATGGGTGGCATCCGTCAACTTCTACTTGAGTTGCAGCCGCTGCGAATCGTTCAAGCTGAAGAAAGTTGTATGCACAGCTGACCACAAAGCATGATCGTTTCCCGCAATACAGACGGTCGTATAGCAAGCGGCTTGTTGCGCCACGGCTGGCGGGTGCACCAGTGTCGCCTGACACTCGGGCTGCTCACGTGTTTATAAAAATGCTAGTTATAAATAAAGTGCCAAACAAAATGCGCTGAAATTCCTCCACCATGCTTGTGAACACACAAGGGTTCACTCAGCTAACACATATGAGCGAAAACTGGGTGTGATGGCCCCTTTGAGGAATTGTGAACTGTTCCTGCACCCAGAGAGCCTGTCAAATCGCGTATCACAGCAGTCTTGCAGTTCGCGTTTCGCTTGTAGCATGAATAAATGCAAGTGGCTGCACTCATATGGGCAGCCGTGTGCTGTTAGTCTTGCTGCTGGCCCCTGCGTACGATGATTGACGCGTCACTCCCGGGAACATTGAGAAATTCCGTAATTGTGGGATCTACGACTGTATATTTTTTAGGGCCCGAAATTTTGTTAGGACCATTAGGACCCGAATGGACCCTTAAGACCTGAAAGTGTGTTGACTGACTGACTGTTGGAATTGCCGTCTAGACAGCTCAGATTGGAGAACGGAGACTGCTGTGACCTCTCCACTTGTCAACGGTGTCGACATTGAGGAACCGGATGAGATGGTGGAACTGGATGATGTCAAGCCAGATGGCGAACATCCACGTACGTCGGCATGTCACGCTGTCACAAGTGTGATAACCTTGGCATGTTGTACACTTTCAAATAAGAAATTCTGAATAAACACATTTATGCTACCCAGTGTTTTTTTTTTATTTTAGTTGCGAAAAAAATTGTGACTGAAGCTAAGGTGATCATCAATAAGTGCAGTTCCTACTACTTCTAATGAAATGTGCGCTTCCATTCTTCGGTCACCGGCGACACACACACACACACACACACACACACACACACACACACACACACACACACACACACACACACACACACACACACACACACACACACACACACACAAGCAAGCAAACAAACAAACAAAAAAATAACAGAGGACGTTTTCTTGACTGTTTCGACAGCAAACGGAGGAGAAATTTAAGTTGACTACTTCGTGTAACTCCAAAAAAAAAAAATGCGCAAACTTTTTCAGTTGAATCTTCACCGTGCACGAAGCTTTTGTACTTTTTCGGTCCAGTAAAGTTGTGCCACCGGGAATTCATGTTATTTGTTTATACCAACCACGGACCAGTAGTGTAACAGCCACCCTCAGTAAGTATTTTTCTTCAGCCATACTCTTCCAATACTTTCATGCGAATGGTTTTCTTAAGCATGTTCTTCGTGTATGAGCCTGTTTTTGAGCTATAAACAACAACACTTTCACAATGACATAAGTGTGTTCTTAGATGTCAGCGCAGCCAAATAAACAAAGCGTTTCGCGGATAAAACCAGATGGTAAATAAAAAAATCTACAAAAGCAAAAGATAGACTGATGGACTGAACTCTTTCCTTTACACCAAGGAAATGAGTGTTTTTCTGCAAGTTGCAATAGATGTTTTTGCTGAAGGAACTACTGCACCTAATATTTTATGTAGTACATAAGCATAAACAAAAAAAAATTATGAGCTTTTCATTCATAGAAATTTCATTAACGAGATATATGTTATGTAAGTGATACAAATTACGAAGTTTAATAGTGAATATTAGTGAGAATCAATGTACCATGATTGCAACGAAATCACAGGGGATGCTAGTAGGAGCAATTGTAATGTAAATGTGAAGAAAAGTGAATGAAGCTACAAGTTGCCATCGGCAGGAACCGAACCGGCGTTCTTTGAATAACGCGTCCGATGTTCTACCACTGAGCGATATACGGGGGTGGTCATCACTCTATCCGCTTTAGAGGGTATATACGTTCAATAAAACGTGGGAGCGTCAGTCAGCGCCGCCAGTAGCCACTACAGCGAGTGTCAAACACTTATTTTGCCTCTCGTCTTCATGTAGCACGTCGTCTTATTACGAGCTGGCAGCTGACCAATAATCCCTCGCATAATACTTGAAGGCATCAAGTCTGCCAGAACGAGATCCTTGCGATGAATAAAGGAGAGAAGTGTATATTTAAGGGCCCCTTTGCTTTGTTTTAATGTCATTTTAATGTCATCTTAAAGTCATTTTAATGTAAATAGGAAGTAAGAAAAGTGGACGAAAATGTAACTTGCCGCCGGCAGGGATCTGTCCGTGAACGGAGAGATTGCGTCAAAAGTCGTCCATGAAACCATCAAAAGCGTGATATCGATGCCCACTGGGAGTGGTACAGAAAGAGCTACCGGAGTTCTAGAAATGCGAGTTTCACTGTAAGCTACCGTATGCTAATAATGCAAGAAAAAAGGGAATAAAAGAGAAGACGGCACTAAACACCCGTACAGGAAAAAACAAAGCGCTACCAAACTGCCCCAAACAATTTCACACTCATGCCCCGCCGCGGTGGTCTAGTGGCTAAGGTACTCGGCTGCTGACCCGCACGTCGCGGGTTCGAATCCCGGCTGTGGCGGCTGCATTTCCGATGGAGGCGGAAATGTTGTAGGCCCGTGTACTCAGATTTGGGTGCACGTTAAAGAACCCCAGGTGGTCGAAATTTCCGAAGCCCTCCACTACGGCGTCTCTCATAATCATATGGTGGTTTTGGGACGTTAAACCCCAGAAATCAATCATCAATTTCACACTCATGCACAAACAGAGGCGCATGCGCAAACGCACACACGACGACGCGTCACACGAACACGCACGGATACATACACTTAATCAGGTGCTAGTCCACGCTGTGTTCAAACACAGCACTAAACATAACGCGAAGCACAAATTCAAGCATCTACCTACACGCGAAGACACCCGCTAGGATCTTTAGAAACTCAGACAAACTATTTTTTCCACAAAAGACAAAAAAAAACATTTTTTAAAGAATATTGTGTGTGCGGAACCCGCACATGCAAACAACGTTGCGCACCTCAAGTTCTCGCTTCACGAAAATGAAATTGCGTGGGAAGAAATGAGCCATACAATGGTGCTTTTTATAACACACCCAATCATGTCTCGCTATGTTCGGTGCTGATTGTGTGTGCCATCTGTTTTGAACGGGAGAGGACAATTACGCTTCAATCGGTCAGGTCATGCTCAGCTGATGTGACGTGGGAGAAACGTCATGCATGACGTGATTGGCAGAGCGGAACGTTGCCGTCGATAATGACTTGAAGAGTCCCATAGTTTCTCACAATGACACCTAGAGGAAAATCTGGTGCCACCGTCCATGCGAAATATGTGTCTGCGAGGCTTGGATTGGCCGGCGTTGAGCGCAGCTTCGTCTCAAAAGGGGACACGATTGCGCGAATGAAGGTTTTTATAACACAAAAGTTTCATAAACGCATTCCATTAAGTCGTTTCACATTTCAAAACAATATTTCACTGTCCTGAAGGGTATAAGCTCACGGTGAAAGAAATAACCAGGTGAGATACAATCGCAGAGTGAACAAACACTGGTCGAATCGCCCGCTCTCCAACATATGCGGGCGTTCGCCACGTTCATTAAAATTGCGCATCAAAACAGATGCAGTCGTCTTATAAGAATTGCTTCTGTGCAATTCTACGAAAAAAAAAAAGACGCCAGACCTGAGAGGAAGGCTCAGCAGAGTCACAGCGAAAGCTAGAAGTGGCCTTTCAGAGCCTTTTCTAGCACTAATTGTGTAGCTGTTGCAAGGACACCTGTTGGGTACCCGCTACGGCATTAGTATTGATTTATGGCTAGGACAACAGCATACGCTATGCTATTTATCGTAATTCTTCAGGGAAGAGATGTATCCGCTAAGCACTTCCAAGGAATTTTGTGCTAATTGTTCATACCGTGGCTGAAGACGATGAGGAATTATGCCTGAAGTGGGTGTGCACCACAGTTAAAAGGTGATTAAAAACAATATTTTGTAATGGGTTAGAGCATTGTACGACTCACTCGTTACGCTATTCCCATTGCGTGTCGCCGTGTTGTTATTTTGCTGTTCTAAAACACTTTATTACTGATATTAACGCGATTTCTTCCAGACATTAAGCCTGCCCAAGGCAAGTTTGTGAGCACGTCCTTCGTACTAAGTTTTTTTTTTCTTATACCGCGATAGTGATTACGGACACCGGCGGCGGCGGCGGACAACTACGGCTCCGCGCGTGACCTGAGATTTGGTCTCATAACACCTTTCGCTGTAAAACAGTTCACGTCGGACCGCTTTAATGCGAAATAAAAGCAAAGAATGGTTCTAGCCAAACATGGATCCGATACGTTATGAACGATGCCAACCCGAATCCGACTTGTGCAAGCCTTTTCATGCATATAACGCGTCGCAGCGTCACTTTTACTTCAAGGGAATATTAGAAAACTCTAGGCTTGCAATAGTCAGAACCCCGAAGTAGCATGGTTTAGGTTGCTGCCCCTTACTTCTTCCCCTATAGAGTTTCCTATAAATACACTAGTGGAGAGAGCTGCAACTCACGGTGCTTCAGCGAGCATATGAATGGTGAGTAGTAAGGGTAGTACACGGATTTGTCTAATTATCGTACTTTCGGCTCTGTTTGGCTTCACGTGGCCTAAATCTGCATTGACACGAAACGAAAATCAGCAGATGTCCGGCAGGTACGCTTCACCACTTTAACCCTTTAAGATCACCAATGCAAATCGAGTCATTAAGTTCAGAACAGTTAGTTTTTTTTCGTTTGAAACAAAACCACAAGTGCGGTCGGGGATCACAAGCACGAAGATTAGGCAAATTCACGTTCTACCAACACCACCTAGACTATTGTGGTGTTAATTCTACCCATCATTCTCGCGGGAGCTAGACGATCCCAGAGCCAGAGTAGTGAATGTTGCGAAACTTAATGCGTTCTTTCGATCCACTGATGCCAGCGGAATAGCGATACGTACTCGACGTAAGGCAGAACCCTGCATTTCATTCAAACTTCACGGCGGTGGCATCACGTGACTTCTGGCCAGGTCACGTGGCCCCGGAATGCTGACGTGCAGATATGTAATTCACTTTTGGATGACCATAATGTATCGCGTGTCATAACTTTTGAGGAGTAACTAGAGACACCGACAACCTGAAATATCTAGATACAGGCGCACATATCATCACCTCGTTGAGAACGGACGTTTTAGCCACGGCTGTATATAGGGACAACCATAAGTGGGCGTAAGCAGTTATCTAGCTTGCACATCTGTCCTTGCTGCTACTACTACTACTACTGCTACGAATAATAATAATAATAATAATAATAATAATAATAATAATAATAATAATAATAATAATAATAATAATAATAATAATAATAATAATAATAATAATAATAATAATAACATGGCTTTACCTCCAAAACCCACGATACGAAAAGAGGCACGCCGTAGTGAACGGCTCCTGTTTCTTCGAATTTCGGTCATCTGGTGCTCTTTAACGTGCTCTGATGTCGCACGGGTTGAGCTTTGAAGACACGGTCAAAGCGCTTCTGCTGGTTGTTTTATGTGCGTCATCTCCGACAATGCGGAATGCGACGTCTGCTGCACCAAAGAAGACATCGACCATCTGATATGCCATTGCCCTCGATTTGCCTCTGAAAGACAGAAGCTTTCGGACGCATTGCGACAATTGGATGATCAGTCACTCTTTATGCAGATGCTACTGGAACACCGTCATCGCCCTTCGTCGGCTCAAAAAGCAGTCAAAGCTGTCTTGTGCTTTTTGAGGACTACAGGCCTATGTGACCACCTTTAACTTTTGTGTAGTGCCACCGCTGCATACGCGCCAGCCGATTGACTGACAATCCTCCTTTTTTTTCTCTCTCTTTTTCTTCTTTTTCCTCTCTCTCTCATCTTTATGCCCCCTTCCTATTCCCCCAGCGTAGGGTAGCAAACCGGGCATGTGCCTGGTTAACCTCCCTGCCTTCCCTCTTGTTGTTTATTCCCCCCCCCCCCCTCTCCATGCGGGAACTCACCCGAAGGCAATTAGTACTTTTCATTTTTCCTTGCTGTCATATGCCGTTTCGGTAGAGGGACGGAGCTTTCCGGGGCGATCCGGGACACGTGAGATAGCCTGCATAAAAGCCTCAGAGATGGAAGGACGTCCGCGCGGGTCGAACCACAGAGTTTTGAGACATTCTCGCTAGAGGAAAGACGCTTGTGATGTCGCATCGTGAAGAAAAGAAAGGTGAATTTAAGCTTGCCCAAGGGAGATAACAGTTGTCATTGCCCGACGGGTATCGACGAACAACCCGATGCGGTCGGTCTTTTTTTTTTTTTCTTTGAATAAAGAGACTTGTGCTTGCGAAGCGGGACCTATAGCTGCTCCTTATACGAGGGTCCCGAGGTCTTTTTATGTTATTTCACACCTGTCGCGAACCCACCCGTTGATATTTACATCGGTGCAAGTACACACGCAGCATAGCCGGCTGCTTAGGAAAACGGCCCAGTCCTGAAGCCATGGCCGGGAGCTCAAGAAAGAAAAACTTACCTGCGCCGCAGTCGGAGCAGCGAAGGTGCCGGTGCTTGCGCCGTGGACCGTAACAATTTGCGCTGCTCTTCGCTTGTGTTTCTGTTTCCATGGTGACCTGTCACTCTTGTCCGAATCCAGCACAGTTGTACTCTTGTCAAAAGCCCTCTTTTGCGTAAAGCAAGCCACTTGCATCGCAGGCATCTGTCGTGGAAAGTACGTGCTCTATCTCAAATATCTAGTTCACGCAGACAAATTTAGTGGCGCAGTGAAGACACGCTGCTAAGTAGGAAGGGCAGGTTGTTTGTTATGTGGAACGTGTGGCTGCACAGATAAGTTAGACTGCTGCGCTATCTATCTATCTATCTATCTATCTATCTATCTATCTATCTATCTATCTATCTATCTATCTATCTATCTATCTATCTATCTATCTATCTATCTATCTATCTATCTATCTATCTATCTATCTATCTATCTATCTATCTATCTATCTATCTATCTATCTATCTATCTATCTATCTATCTATCTACAGATTTATACAAGAAATGAAAGGAAAGAAAAGAAGCAGAAAGGTCTACATAACACGAGTATCCGATCGATTTGATACCCTATACCGCAGTTGGAAATAAAGGTAAGGCTTCAATGTTAGAAGGGGTTGGAACTTGCGGGCTTAGATGTGTGTTCTTAGTATTGTTTGGCTTATTCATCATAATTCCTGCTATATATTGCTTTATAGACTTTAGGGCTCCTAATTGAAAAAGAAAAGGAAAGAAGAGAGACCCAAAACAGGACAGCGTTTGCGCCCAGCGCTTGAGCGATGCATGCTGTGAAATGAGACCAGTGGAGGCAGAGGTTTTTGTACTTCTTTTTTGTTTTCTTTATAAATAAAACAATACATCAGTCAGTCAGTGTAAGAAGGGTGTTCATCCAAGCCCCCGTGAACAACAAACATGCTTTTAAACCTTGCTCTGTTGTATAAATCTGAGTCGCATCCCCACTTTGGCACAACTTCACGTGAACTTTACAAACATGCGGAGTGATACAGAGAGGAATGCGCACGACACTGGTGTGGAACTTTAGTCTTCCTTTTACGAAGCCATTGAGCGTGGTCTGTTCATGAACCGATTAGGAAAGAAAAGAAAATCTAATCAAATAATCACCTAAAGTACCAGAAAACATTTGTTGTTCTGCTAAATATATATTTTAGAAAAACTTTTCTCTGTATTTTCGGAAGCCTTGTTACTTTGGGCACCGTCTACTAGCTTGGAGGATGGTGATTCTCAAACTATTCTTGACAGATTGGAAGCAAAGGAACAAAAAAGAGAAAAAAAGCTGACAATAAGAACACATACCCATTCACCCATGAACAGCCAGGCAGACAGCAGAAGCACATGCTTTCAGGCACTCACAAGAAAAACTCGCATTCTTAAAACCTGTCCCAACACGCCATTTCAGCTTTTTCAAATTAATATATATTTTTTTGCTTCCTTGTTCTCTGCGACTGGCCCCAAACAAACTACGGCCGTTTTGTACGGCATCCAATGCGATAATCTGAACATGTTGCACACGAAGCATAACAGAAATAAAGAGGCTATAGCGCACATCATTTACAGCACACGCATGCAATTGTTTCAGATTTCATTATTGAAATGCAATTTACAAAAATGAGGTATTAAGTGACCTTTCACTGTTACAAATTAGACACGTATTAGACATTGCTAAAGCTATTAAACGATTCAGCATTCACCAGTGTCGTATTACTTCCTGCCTGTCCCCACCATTACCAGCGAATTTTTAAAAAAATTGTTGCATTATGATTGGCGTCACTGTACTGTACTAAACATAGCTGCGTCAAGTTTCATTGCTCTTATATGAGTGTGCAATGCTACCGTCGCAATTCTACCGCCTCCTAGTATCGAGTAGGCGAACCACCTCTTTTCCGACACAGCTTTTTTTTTTTTTTTGCTATACAGTTTAGAAAGAGATGGTATTCGCTTACAAGACCCCAGACATGCCATATTATAACAGACAAAAGTCTAGACAAATAACCAATAAGACCTTTTGAGTGACACAAGCACACGCGAATAATTTATAAAACAATTTGCCCAGCGTCAAATAACAAACGTCGACATACAGACGACCGCATTTCACCTGAAATATCCTAACAGTGTTCAACGTTTTCAACGGCGTCATTCCTAAAGTATATCGTTATCACGAAGTGTGTTGGCAGCCGCTTTGACCCACAAAATGGTGGTCGAGAATCCATCACAGCGATAACGCGACGCAGGCAGGAACATTCCTCCCACGAACAATTCACAATAACGACACTTTCAATATGCTCATACAACATCACTCATATTTTGTCGAGCCTTTCTTTTGATTAGGTTATGCGTGCTATTTTATCGGCTCATTATTCCCAGCAACATACGTGTGTTTGTTTACTATCAAGGCGAAAGCCTTAGATGCCTGGCCAAGCAGGAAATCTCACCATCGGCAGCGTCGTGGGCGGGTGATGCAGGAGGAAATCATCGCATCATGACGTCACCATATGACCTGATTATGACGTCTCAGATAACAAAACTGTGTCGTCACAAACTCGGGTGTGACGTCTGACATAACGCGGCACGATGACGTCGTTAGCCCGATTTAAGCAGCGAACAAGACCGGTGAGTGGGTAGCACCAGAAGGAAATGAAGCCCGCGCTTGGCAGTGTCGGCTCGCGTTCCTTGATTCCCTGTTTAAACATCGATGCAGAATTAAAGGACAGGGACAGCATTTGCCGTGGAGTCACCTTGGCTGGATGCTCAAGGGATCGAGTTTCTTTTGATTTTCAGGAGCACTAACGATCGATTTTAGTTGTCATAGAGCCTCAAAAACCCCGCATATTGCATTCGAAGCTGAAATGCATCAATTTAATTTGTAACTAGTAGCCCCTTGTGTCCTGGAAATAAGGCCAAGCACAAACAATTTTCTAACAAATACGCAACTGGGCGCTATACTCGTGATTTCATATTCAGTCTTGCGTACAGTAGGCTCTCAAACGCGTGCAGAGCATCGTTCATCTTGCATTCTCAATACGCTCCTTTGGGGGAAACGGGAGCGATTCAGTCGTGGCAGTGCTATGGCGCACTAATCTCAGCTTCATGAAACCACGTCGGAACAGTTTTTTTTTTCGCGGTGGGAAATAAAAAAAAAATTAAATCGTGATGCATGGCATTTTTCGAGTAGCTAGCTGCTTTTCAATGCCTTCAAGATGGCGCCGATTGGGCGTACGAACAAGTAAACGATCGCGATAAAACATTATTGGTTGAACTGGGCTCACGATGTACTGACGATCGACACAACTAATTTGCGCATGACTGACTTGCAGAAAAACATGTTGTTTTTCGTGTGACGCAGGCTCCCGCGCAGGTAGTGTTTATTTGTTTTTTTTTTTTTTGCGGGTAAGTGCTCGGTTGAAGTTTAGCTCTACGTCCATTCTGCTGTCTTTGTCCATTTCAATTCAGTAATTAGTTACGTCTGCAGTCAGTACCGACTAACTATAGCTCAACTCGCTTCTCTAATACTTACGCTGCACGTGTTGAGTCAAATTAATACGTAATATTGAGACTCAGTAACTGCAGTTTCAGCGATACCAGAAGGTTTAAAGAAACACAAAATAAAAATTAGGTTTTTTTTGCCGATCATTAAATTACTATTTGACAATAGCTAATACAGCACGTTTTTCGCGAAAAAAAAAACTGTGGGTGGCAACGCCACCTTCAAGTTTCCGTACCAAACGCCACGACGTCACATGTTTTGATTTCTTTCGGTACTTAAGGAGCTGTCATTTCTTAAAAATGAAGTGCATCGTGCTCTGAGCGAGTCAGGGACTTAACGTACCAAGTTACAGAAAAATGAGTTGAACAAATGTTGCCAAAGTACGAGTAAAACGCTTTGTAGTTTCTGACGTCACCATCGGGGATTCGGGAAGGGAAAATAAACGTGTAACTCCCGACATTGATTTTTCACCTGTTAATAAAGGTATTGTTGTGTAATTAATCATACATAAATGTTCAGAGCATAATTTATTCTCATATTCTAATTTATTGCTTAACTTCAGTGTTCCTTCGATATCCGACTCCACATTCGCGTCATTGCTTTGAGAGACTTTTCGCTGAATTCTGATTTGTGCGATTGATTGTACAAGCTGATCGTAAGACAACGGACCATATACTACCAGTAAAAAATTAAACACTTGATTTGTTTATCGACTGTTGCAATAATGCCGAAAGAAATGCTCTTTTCGCACAACTCAAAAGCTGCACCATTCCCAAAAAACCGGCATCCGTGCGGATCTATTCATCGAATGAAAGCCTAACACATTCGCTTTCCTGACATTATTGGAACGCAGCACCTTAGAACGATTTAAGGAAGTTGCCTTCGGCCATGGCGAACGCCCCCAACATTAAAGCAGAAAGATGGACAAGTTGATAAAGAGGACATTGTGATAATAACAGCGCTAAGAGAAATGTAAAAACACCAACGAAAAAAAAAAACAAAACACGAGCCTCTTTGTACCCGTATTCTGTGTTCTGTCTTTTTGTGGTCTTAAATAATCGTTGCGAGTTAGCGTTGCACAACCAAAATATAGACCCCGTAGTGGAGGGCTTTGAACATATCGAGCCCCTAAATTTAGGCACGCGCGGCCTCAAAGGTTTCTGCCTCCATCTAAATAGCGGCAGCCACGGTGGGAATTCGATCTCTAGACCTGCTGGCCGACATTGGAGCACGATAACCTCTAGACCACCGTAGCAGGTCTTGCGGTCTCTCGGTTGGTTCAGTCCTGATAAGATGTCAAGACACTAACCAATCTAAGCTGTAACAATTCCCGAACTGGAAATGGCAGCTGTCTTACCGCTCACTGCTGTCTTCAGGGCAGTCGTACATCTGGCGTATCGCGTCTACTAAACTGCGCTGGCTTCGAATGCGAGATGCCCATGCACTGCACAGGTGCTCCAAAAGTAAAACGGAACCCGCGAGATACGTGCGAACGGGGCGTAAATGCACGCCAGCGTACTTTATCAGAAGATGCGCCGCAGCGAGCGAGAGTGCGTCGGCATATTGAGCTGACATATCCCGATATTCTTGACGCTCGCCTTATCGGCAGCTCGAACGAGGCCACGGAAATACCATCACTGCTCGTCAGAGGCGAAAGTTGTGGCATTCCCGGCTATGCGGAAAACGCACGCTTCCGAATATTTCGCCGTGAGGCGGGCGAAAAAGTGCGCAAAACGTAGAAGCGTCCCCTGACGAGTAGTGATGGTAGTTCCGTGGCTTCACTGTAGCCGGCGATAAGGCGAGCGTCAAGGATATCGGGATATGTCAGCCGAATATGCTGACGCACTCTCGTTATCTGCGGCGCATCTTCCGATAGAGCACGCTGGCGTGCACTTACGCCCCGTTGGCACGCATCTCGCGAATTTCGTTTTGCTTTTGGGGGCACCTGTGCAACGTCAGCGCACGTTAAAAAACGCCCCATGATCAAAGTGTCTGGAGCCGTTCCCCTATACGACGTGTACGTCCAACTGACATCGTGCTTTTGGAATCTAAAAATGCGTGATATTATTGCTATCTGGTTTCGAGATCAGAAAAAGAATGCATGTTTTCCTTTAGCTGACTCGCACGTGCGCCGCGTGTGTGGTGAATATCTCATTATTTGAACACTACGTTTCGCGATGCTGTAATCGGTATTCGTCACTGGCCCACACGCCCAGGCATCGCGATACTAAAGATTGTAAAAGTTGTCTACTGAAATGTGAGATAATGCACTCAAACCATTTATGTCTAAAATATGTCTCGAAAGAACCGACACTTCATCTTGTAATGCCAAAGATGGGCAGCTGAGGAACTTATAACCTGATTTTTCACAGAAGTAATAATGCCCAGATTGCAACTCCAGTTTCAGCAGATGGCGTTTACAGTATTTTGTACCATAACGTGGCCTCTGTACTTGATGCGCAGGACATCTGTGCTTGCTCGTTTCGAATAAACCCTCTTGGAAAGTTCAGCGCCAGTGATTTTGCTTTTGTTTCTTTTGTCCTAATCGTTGACGAACCCTACAAAGATGAACCAACTCACTTAAATCAAGACGTTGTGACTTTACGTTATGGCACATTCGACTGATCGCTTTCGAGCACTCTTGCGATGGCGATCACATTCAGCGAGTCAGTGCTCAAAGCAGCAATAGCCTGTTTTACTCTGAAAGATTCGCTCCAGCTTACAATGACCGAGATGCAACAAAATCTCGATCACGTGATCGCCCAGAGTGTTCTCGGAGCAGCGGAACGTTGGGCTGGAGCAGGCTTTCTGGGCAACAAGGCGGCGAGTGTCGATTGGCTAAACGGTCAGACCTTCGATTTACAGTAGTTAAACCCTCAAGACAAGTGCGAGTTCTAAATAAAGCTGCATTCACGTTGGGCGCGACAAGCACGGTGAGTCCTGCTGTAATCGAGTACAAGTTAAAAAGACAGTGGCATTCCCACCATAAATGCAGATGCACACAAGCCTGAATAAATGAGCTCGCGCTCAATAAAGTCACGCCGTAAGCTGGACTTTTTCCAGTCGCTGAGGCAGGCGGCTATAGCGTGCTTATAGATACCAGTCATGGTGGTCTATGGTGCTCAACTGCTGGTCTGCAGGTCACGGGATCGAATCCCGGCCACGGCGGCCACATTTTCGATGGAGGTGAAAGTTCTTGATGCAGGTGTACTTAGATTTAGGTGCATGTTGGAGAACTCCAAAGAATTGGAATTTTCACAGCCCCCCAAAGTTATCCATGCCATAATTTTGAGACGTAAACACCAACAATTATAATTATTATTACCGTGTTTCGGTCATCTGGGCGGGCCTCTACTGCTTTCAGATGGGAATACGGTGGTAAAGGGAATAGACTGATATTCAATGTAGGAGACAATAGACGCCAGAAAGTGCAAGCGTTTTAACCAAACAGCGCAAGATCGTTTGTAGTTCACATATAGTTTAGGTATCGTCTTTCGTCCATCGTCTTACGTTCAGCCGTACAAGCAGCGCTCCTTCGTGAGGCATTGGCGATAATTATTCTTTCGCCAATTCTCTCCAGACAAGCAGATGGCGCTGAATACTGTCAACGTATCCGGATTCAAGACACGTGTAGTGAATAAAAATTAATTGGAATTATGGCCGCCACCACATGAACAGAAGTGTCCCGACATTGGCTCAAGTGAACAAAATGCGTGCCATACATGAACAAGGCACGATGTTCCATTTGGCACCTTCCCAATATCGCTATTAAGATAAGCAGGTTATGAATGGGCCGTAATATAGCGATGTTGGAAATTAATATTTTCTAGATTTGTTCGTAACTTTGTGGCTTCACAAGCCTTGGCACAATATAAGAAAGGAAGTGGAAGAAGCTTGACTTTCACTGCTTTTCAATGGTTTCATTGGAGCTTGATATGCAGCTGATTTAATTATAAGAGACGCTGTAACATAGTACAGGTTACAAAATCTCTTCAATAAGGGGTGTCGTTATAGCCCGTTTTTCGAGGAGCCGTCTTCTTGAAGGCTGCAGCTGGACCTTAGGCCGTCTGCGTATTCTTTGTAACGTATTGAGAGAGAGGGCTGCTTGCGCTAACGTACCAATCGGAGCCCTGGAAAACACAGGAGCACCTCATGAAATAAGAGACACCCCGCGTCCAAGAATTTCGTAACCCTTAACTATACCCTAGCTTCTTCAGTCTTCTTCTGAACTTCTGTATTAGTTGGAGGTTGTCTGTTATACTTTCTACGTCACTTTTGCACAACGACGCTTCAGCAAGAGGAATCGCTATTTTGGGTGATTTTGCTTACTGCATCGATGCATTCGCAATTTACTCTCGTTACCTTACGACGAAAAGCTTTCGTTTTGTTCATGGCTTTAGTCTGCTTTGAATATGCCATGTATCCAGTACATCCCTCCCTTCGCGATACACTAGTGGAATGCGCTAAAAGCCCCCAACAATATTTTTTGTCAAGCTGCTGCATAAGAACTAAACCCCTGGTATCCAATCTGCTTTTTTTTTCACAATGCCATGGCACGTACACCCTTGATTTAAGAGAAAGGTCGCTAAACTGCGTTTGATCTTGAAGGCTTTCATTTTGGCAATACCGGTTGTGCCGACCCCTACCAAGAGGGTGGAGGGCAGCACAGGAACGTGAAAAAGGGGGATTGACCTACACTAGTAATCTTGCCATAGCTGGAAACGTAGCCGTTTTCGTTAGTCGCGAAGAGGTTCTCGACATGTCTGCTGCGCACGCGTGAGTCGGAAGAACGCCCTTCAATCACAGCCTGTCTGCTGCGTGAATTTGCTTGAGATCACACGCGCACTCTTCTCTCCCGTTCGTGTGCTTATGCAAGACTTGGTTTGTGATTTTTTTGTTGTGTGGTTGCATGTGTGTTTATAAGGTGTGACAGACTCTAGGTGCCAGTATACAACCGGGGTAGCTTGCATTCTCTCAGAGCACGGTGAAATGAAGGCAGGCGCCGGCCGACGAAACTATCCTCGCACGCGCACGTGACCTCGCTTCCGCCAAACGTAGTGAACAACAACAACAAAAAATTACGCTTGTACCCATCAATAGAACAAACAATGTGCGAAGGAATGTCATCGATTTGAGCTTTATACAGGACATGATGGCAACGGCAAAACCCATCGAGAGTGTCCGTATGAATGCTATCGCAATAAAACTCACAGTTTCACCACGGGGGCGAAGTGGTGAATGCGATAGCAACAAACTGGAATGACAAACGAAGAAAACCCATCAGCTCACTGCTTTTGTGTACAAAGCCCCTACAGAGAGTGAAGTGACCTTAGAGCGGTCTATGGCTTCAACTCAATCTTCGCGATGAAAGTGGGTCACGTACAAAGCTATGAACCATCCGCTAAATCCTGCTCAAGTTCACACAGCAGCCGAAGGTGCGCATACACACTTCGGTGAAAGACAGGCTCGGTCGACGCTCTCTTAGACGTGCCCATTGGACATATGCGAAACCTCGCTGGTGATAATGAACGAACCATTGGTACCCTCAAAAAACCTCAGAGATAACATCTGTGCAGTAACAACGTTAATTGCTGAACATAAATAGCTCGCCGTTACTAACCAGCACAATGTATGCCGGTTTGGCCATGGAGCAAAGGGTCTCTGAAAATCTAAAAAAAAGGAATCCTTGGAAATTTACACATCCATTGGCGATCACATATAACTTGTCTGTGTGCCATTGCTACATCTTTAGCAATGTGGCTAACTAGGTTAGTTGGTTGTACATACTTGAGGTTAACGCTAAAAAAAAAAAGGTTGAGGGCAGCACTTGTGCCATCTTTTGCCTGTCCACCGTGTGTTTTTTTTTTCCGCGCTGTTAACCTCAAACTGCATCTTTGGATTGTTTTATCACCCTGTTAACGTCATGCCCAATGGTGTCCTAGTTCCCAAACTTGTATTAACCGAAGCACCGCAGTGCCGCAAATTCAACTGAAATGCAAATAAATGTGAAGCAGCAGATGTGCACTGGCGATGCCAGCAGGAAAACGACGAAGGACGTTAGTTTTGAACATCGATAGATAAGCCGTCGTCGGAACATTTGTGCATAATAGTAATCCGTAGGCAGTGTTCATTCTTGAGTAAGCCCTAAATAGACATTGCATCGCGAGCAATAGCACTCTGATCATTGTATATGCCATAGCGAAACACTGACACTTGAGCTAACAAGGCAGGCGATGAATCAGGCTAACATTTGCGGAAAAAAATCATTGAAAGGGTGTTATCTACGTGATCTGGTGGTGTCAAAGGTGAGGTCACGTGTGCATGCACGCGGGTTTTTGTCGCCTCGGCACGCACTCAGCCGACGCACTCCGCGAAGAACTCAGCCAACGAGGTCAAAAATGAACATCGCTAACTCGACTAGCCATACAACAAAGAAGTGTGTATCGTTTAACTATCATAATAACGGTATGGTTACACAAGCGAAAAAGTTGACGCTTTTCGGTATAAGTTTTTAAAGCTAAAATCATCCTGAAGGTCGAGAGGATATATAACCCTGGTCATGTTTTGAGCCAACACGTTTTTTTTTTTCCTCGTCTGGTTGAAAATGTCCTCAGTCGACGCGCTCCTCCCAACGCGGGCGCTACAGGCGCAACACGATGCCTGTGATTGGTCGTCGACAGAGTCACGTGCTTCGGAAATGGGTGTGGGAGGAGCAGTTCTATACACACATTTCGAAGCATTACTTCCGGTAGCAGTGCCACGGTGTATGGTGTGTCTTGGCACTCGTGCAAAGAAAAAGAAAGTGGTAGTGATGACAAAGAAGAAGAAAAAACCTAGTCAGCGGTGCACACGACACATGACAACAAAAAGTTCACACAAGAAGGCGTGAAACCGACACTGGCGAAAGGAATGGTGATTGGTTGTGAGGAGACGGTGGTCGGGCGGGGCGAGTGTGACGTCAAAGTTACTACGTAGATGAGATACGTCACTGTCGAGCACCGCCGCGTCAGCTTGGTATCACTCGCACATTTAAAATCACACAGGTCGAAGAGAAACAAACAAAAACACAAAGGTACACACACGCACTGACACACGTAAGTGTCTGTAGGGGGCGTGGCTTCGGTGACGTAATAGGGGGGCTGCTTCGAAGTGTGACGGTGATATGCTCGTAGGCAGCAGCAACACAGGGTTGGTGACAGCCGGCGCCACGTGGTCTAGTCGATTACGTCACTTCCGCAAGTTCAGCTGGCTAAGCGCAACTACAAGTTCACCACGCCGTGGAATAGAGGACGCTTCACAGCGCCAACTTTGGGTGTCGTGTCGCCGATCTTGGAGTCAAAACCGGGCCCGACACCACACGAAATTGCATTATACAAAGTCTCTTCACTCGAACAATTCGATGATGCTTGTGAAAGGAGTCTTTTTTGAAAGTGTTACATACAAATATGTCGCGGCGATCGAACGCCGTAAAACTTGCAGCTTCAGTCCATCACTTCAGCACATCACTAAAACTTTTTTTTTTTTTTGAGCCGATAGGTGCCGTGCCCAAACACGCGTACTCAATGCGCGTCTGGGCCTTATCGCTCCTTCTGTGTGCTAGGGCAGTGGAAAACCCTACGCGATATCTACCCAAATGAATCTCCTTCTCCTATGCGAAAAAAAAATGCATCCTGAAATCCCACAAAATGGTGTATACGAAAAATCTACTAAGCGCTCAATCACGTGCAGTAATGTCTTGTATTTCAGCAACATTTGCTTGCCGCCCAATTGGGGACACAGGTACAACATCCCAAACGTACCAAGACAAAAAAAGGCACAGGGCAGAGTGCCGACTTCAACACACTGTCCTATGTCTTCCATGTGCCTCGTTAAATTTGTGCTGGTTTAGCTACGAACAGCGTTCTGAACCTCGTCAAGACATAGTGGGTCAACACAGTTACGAGCTGGACTAATTGGAGCAGATAATTCATAATTGTACTAAGCTCCAACACTTGTCATTTCGTTCCTTACCTCATGTTCACGCTCATGACCAAAATGAACATTCGGGGCTTCCTATTGTGAGTGGCCACATGGTCATAGATAAAACCTAACCTCAGAGATTTCCGGTTTTCAGCCAATTCAAATCAACCGGATAGATGCAACAGTTGTTGAGCATCTGTATTCCTTTCATGTCATGCGACAAATAGTACGGACTACCGGGCTCTTCGTAGTCGAATTCACTGATAAATGAGAGTTTTCCACGTAGTGCACGCCGGTACGAAGTTGTTGACAAGGGGAACGAACTGACGGTAAGTACGAGACAACTTCCCGCGTTGATAATCCGAAAAAAAACTTACTACCATTGAATGGAAAGAAGATGAATGTAGTAAAGAAGGTTCACTGGTGCCTGAGGGTGAGATCTGTGCTTTAAGCATCAGTGCTTCTCATGTGGGTGTAGGGTTTTAGGAAGGAAATTTGTAAGAAATCTAAGCAAGACTGGCAATTCCTGCCAGGGGAGTGAGTATATAAATGGTTTCGAGGACAGGCTGAACAATTGTCTCAAGGAAGCCGCTCGCAGAGAGTGAGTGAACGAGACCGAGGCGATCACCATTGAGATGTAATTGCTAAAAACCACGTGACATTAGGACTCTGGTTCATGCGACCGCTTTTTGTTTATACGTCCTTTTGAAGTGCGATGCCACGCAGACGAACAGCTGCCCGGAGGAAAAATAGTTTCCAAGCGAATGATCCGTTCTAGGATAGCCTTTGAATATGTTTTTTTTCATTACCAATGTTTCCCTTGAATCTCTCAACAATTTCTGTTTGAAACTGCTCGGTAATACATTGTACCAAGTCCTTCAATCATGGATATCAGTGTCAAGTAGCAATTGGTTTTGTAGTTCAAGTTACTTTAGTATAGTAGCTTGACATTGACGTCAAGTAAACCTCAATTTTTATAGCCCCCGATTTATGCCCCTGAAACTACTTTCTCGTAACAGACAGGAACATGGTCATCAGCCCTGTACTATTTTTGTAAGAGGGAAAAGAAACAGGGCAAAAAAAAACATGGGGATGTAGTACATGGATTCCGAATTCGAGCAATGCGCCTATGGCCTCTGAAGCTATGGCATGATCTAGAATCTTGGTTTTCTCTCATAAGCCTGGTAGGCCTAGGAACTGTTAAGTTTCATCTATTGTTAACACCCAGTTCACTACTAAGCTGGGAGAAGTTTTCGGTTTCGCACGGCTTACCCATGACCGAAGCGTAAAATTTAGAGCTCCCCACTCGTGTGCTTGCAAAGTGGTCAAGTGGAATGCAGTCGTTTCGTAAATTGCTACGTTCATTTTAAGTTAAGAAATATGTGAAATACATTTTGCTTTATTTCTATTATTGAAATTTAATGTGTTATTTGTTATTCTACAAATCTATATAAGTGCAGGAATAGAAATACACGGGTTGTTCGCTTCCATTTTGGAGAGAGCTTTGATTGGTGTTTTAAGCATTCCTCTATTGTTCCTATTGTAATATGGCTTACTTTCTTGCTCATTTAACTGCATCTTTTCAACGGAGTACAACTGAGGTGGACATTGCTTCCTTATGAGTAAGTTTTAAAGCATTAATAGCATAAAATGAGTTCCTTCTTTTGATGTATACATCTAACTAAACCATGGCCTAAAGCACTCTTGGCAGTGGACAAAGCCTTACATGCAAAACGTAACTTCGTGAGAATTGCAAAAACGGCAACCAGGCCTTCAGGAGGTTGAGCGTATACAGAGCACGCCATTTCTCACGACAGGAAGAAGACAAGATCAGGTAAAATTTCACCCGTCTTGTTGTTTGCTCTGAAGCGATCATGGCGATTCACGTTGTTTCTAGTCTGTTCTCACCACCTGACATTTCATTTGAAAGCAAATTAGAGGAGTGCCTATTAATGTGTATATAACCCAACGGGACTCTTGAACGCAGCTACCAGCTCTCTTCCGAAGCAATCGCACTCTCTACACTTCCACAGCTAAGCGCAGACAATTCTTGATCGCCAAACAGCTTCACCCTGAACGCATTCTGCGCGCAGCATGCTACTACAATCGCAAAACTAACAGTGTCGTCTGAGCTGAGGGTGGATTCTTAGTGTGATCATTTCATGGATTTCTCAGGAAAACTCGTCCGCTGAAATCACTATCACTGGTACTCGGCCTCGACTCTCTCTCTTTTACTCCTTCTCTGCTAGCACACGGTAATAGGGTTTTCCCTATACACGAACGTCTATAATTATTTGCAATACGCGGAGCAAGCGAACGAGGATCTTTCACGGCTGAGCTTCACTCGGCGCTGCGTCTCCAGCGTAGAGCGAGTGAGTGATTGCTGAGTCATCATCGATGTCAACGACGATGGTAAGTAGCTACACCTCCGAGTAGCTACGCCGAGTGCAAGGAGCCACACCCTACAGAGCAGGCGACCTCAGACCGGCGTGGTCCGGCGTAGCGTCTCAAAGGAGAACTCGCGCGAGTACTCGCGCGTCAAGTTGTCGGCCGTGGTGGAGACGGTGTTGCAGGTGGTGTCCCTCGAGAAAGGCGGGAAGTTGTAGTACGACAGGTCCCTCATCGACTCCGACGCCGGCAGGCGCGGTCTGCCACCGCCACCGTGGTGATGGTGGTGGTGAAGCCTAGAAGATCCGCCCGGAGGCGACGGCGGCTCGAAGGCCAGCGATCCGGGCTCGGAGCCCGTGTGCTGCTGGTGGTACGAGTGGTGCCGTCGGGCCGACGTGCTCCTGCCGGCGGCCGAGGCAGGCGGGGAAGACGAGTGCGGCAGCAGACGCTGACTCGCCGACGAGGCGTGTCGCTGCAGGGGCTGCTGGTAGCGCCGGCAGCCCGGCAGGTGGTCGACGGGCTTGAGCCGGTCGAGCTTCTTCCTGAGCTGCTGCTGGTAGCGCTGGATGCAGAGGAAGATGGAGAAAGTGCCCGCCAGCTCGCACGACATGAGGCCCGTGACAGCAAGCAGGAACGAGTATCCGTAGCTGTATGTGAACAGGGGCTCCTGGAAGGAAGACTTGGGCCGCAGTTTGGAGCCCACCTCGGCCTTGAAGGTCGAGATGTAGATCACCATGCCCACCAGGATCATGAGCCCTGCGATGGTTTAGTAACAAGTGAGAGTCGCACCAAGCACTTAGAAATGGGTAATTCTTGAACACCGGGTGTAGCCGAGGCCAACGTGTTGACAATCGGACGTTTTTTGGTGGCTACCTTGGAATGTGCTTGTCTGGTACCTTCTACTTCAACCCAAACAAATGAGTAAGAAAAGGCAAGTGCGGAATTGAAATGAGAGAAGTCGAAGTGACATGTTTTACCTCTCCTTTCTTTTAGGTTGTGGAAGAAGGTACAAAATGTGCACATGCATAGGTTGGCAGTTTCAGTTTCGGAGAAGACAATTCCATATGTCAAAACGTTGTCTTTGCAGACACCCCATGTTGAAGTATTTTTCCTTGCATGAAGCATATACGTAACACAGAATGTTGGTGTTTACAGCTAATATTACTTTAATTACTGGACCATTAATAACACGTGCGACGTTTCGCAGCACGGTTGAGAAGTACACGAAGAAAAGAAGTGGGGCTGGCGATTGAGACGGCCATGCGAACGGGGTGCGTCAACGCTGCCTCGTATTGCTCTGGAATGTGAAGCGAAGGCATCCTGCAAGTGTTCTTTTTGCTTATGTTTTCCATTTAAATACCTTCTCCAACTTCTCTCGAATGTTTAGGCTCACGGGGCACAGGTGCTGACAAATTCTCAACAACTTTCCCAGTAATGTTTGGTCAGCCTAGGCTACCCGTGTCGTCATGCGTGTGGGAAGCACGCAGACCTCTGTTGAATATTAAATGCGTGACGCGCTTTTTTCGTTCTGCGTTCCGCTACCTACGCTGAAGAGATGCGTGTAGGCGGCTCCCGAAGCTTATCGTCTGTCTTGCGACAAATGTCAACAGACTGATGCCCCTGGACACCTGAATCTTTCACGTGGTTTCTTTCTTACACATTGGGCAGCGATATATGAATAACCAGCAGCGCGTGAGCGTCAGCCGGACAAAACGAGATTCACGTGTACAAAGTGTCGTGTGTTTACCTATGGTTGTGTTCACGATAACTCCCAGGACCACATGAACGCTGTTGTCGACAAGCATCATCTTGTTTCAACATGCCAAATAGGCTTCGTCCTCGCAGACACATCGTCTTCATCGCTATATGGTGATGTGTGTTTTACTTTGTCTCGTTGAGACAATCGGCCCGAGAGCTTTTCTTTCCTGCGGTCGGGAAGGCGTTGACACGGTGAGTAACTGTCTAAATAAATGAACAGGTGGTGAAGAGAGTGTTGGAGAAAACCCGGCGGGTTCCACATAAACTTTGCGACATCCAGCGCGAGTGTATCAACCTTTGCTGCTGCGTCGCTTCTTGATAATGGAATAGGTTCCTACGACTTTCTATTCTCTGACCTGAGACGGCGGTTCATTGTCGCATGTGGCTTGGAGAGGCTTTTACGAATGTCATTGCTTGCCGCATCGGACGGACAGACAGCACCACATGTGACCATTGCGGCACTGACAAAACCATTGAACATATTTTATGTCAGTGCTCCTAATACAGCGTTCAAACACAGTACCTCTGAGCTTTGTTGGCACGCCTCGACAACCTGCCTCTTTCCGAGACATCATTCTTGAAATGTCTAAATGAACGGTTTCTATAGCCCTGTTTGTGGTCACCTTGACCCATATATTCGTGTTCGTCAATCCAGAGCAACAATTTAAGGCACAAAAGTAATCAATAAGCTCAAAAGGGCATAAACCAGGAAGGTATTCAGTTTGAGGCACATACGATTCACAGCTGTGGAAGGCTACGCGCAATGGCTCCTTTATATTTAGGGCTCACTTACTCCTTCAACTATAATTACAGATCGATGGGTCCCAAATGGCTGCTATACTCGCAAAGCAACTGCTTTAGGCTATGCCTGTGACTGGAATCACAAGCCTGCGGACAATGTTATGGCACAACGCAATCGCGAGCACATGCGAAGGCGGTGTGGCTACGATTAAAGATCGCATGAAGGTGTGTGTGTAGTGTAGCATTGTATATTAGTCCTGATGGTTTTTGTGCTCAACTACTGACCCGAAGGACACAGAATCAAATAGCAGTCGTGGCACTAGCATTTTCATGGAGGCAAAATGTCCAAGACCCATTTGCTTAGGCTGCACGTTAAAGAACGCCACGTGGTCGAAATTTTCGGAGCTCTTCACAGTGAAGTCGTTCATATTAATGTAGTGGTTTTGCATCTTAAAGCTCCATAAATTATCCTTATAGTGTGACATATAGGTCTGATCTTTGTGTGCAATAAACATTGCTGAAGACAAAGTAACACACTAACCACGATTGAAAGCAAATAAAAGCACAACGTTTCAGTCCACGTGCAGAACCCTTGTTCACAAGTTTTGTGAACGAAACTCGCGAACGGGGGCCGATTGGTCGTGCTTTTATTTGCTTTTAATCACAGTCAGCGTTTTGTTCGTGTCTTTGTATCTGTTCTTGATTAGACAGGTTTCCGTCCAACTGTCAATTTAATAAACATTGCTGTTCACATATTTTGCGAACTTTATGAACAAGGACAAAAAAAAACGACGCGGACAAATGACTAACACGTACAAGCATACGCACTTTCAAACATTGCTGGTTAATTACATGGTAGCCATAGTTGTTCTCATGGCTAGCTGAATTCCAGTAATCTGCTTGATACGCAAGAACACCAGTGAGCACGAGCGAATCTCTATGCATGAGGTCGTTTTCGCGTTTCGCGGTCAGCACTAGTCGAATCGCCATCGTCGTAGAATGACAACTGACCGGAGAGTATGAAGGCGATGCCTCCTGCGAAGGTGAGCACCCGTCCGCGCCGAAACAGGTGGCCGAGGAAGCACAGAAGCTCCCCCACCACCAGCACCAGGGCGCTGATCAGGATGAAGGCCGAGGCACGCTTCACCGCGTCTGCAAGGACGAACACGGCAGCACACCCACTCGACGTGACCCGACAAGACAACGCTTACACGTGATACTCCGTCTCGACACTCCGTATGACCACGTTTGTTCAGCACAGTGAATTGAATGGCTAGTGGCTGCCAATCACGAAAAGAAAGCTAGATGCATGTTTAGAAATACAGACGACGGGACACCCAGTGTTCACCACTGAATCTTACATTAGGCTTGTGTTGCCAAGATGTCAGTGGCAGAATATGGAGCATTCATTCTTCTCGCTCTCTGTATCTGTTGGCTGATTCGACAAATATGTTTTGCTGTTGTGACAGAAGTTTGTGATACATGTATTGGCATCACAGCGAATACGTAAGAAGCAAAACATTTCGAAGAACTTGTGCAGCTGGCCAAAGATCTGAATTCCAAAATATTGCATACTTTATTTTTGTATCTTATAATAGACCAATTTGGTTTTGCGGCTTTTCATACTTCTAAAGAAACACTTCACCAGCAGGCAAAAAATTATTCAGAGATATTCTTACGGCAACATCAAAAGTAGACAATCTGCTTCGTAAAGCGTGCTTTGCTGCAGTAAGACTCTTTATGAGGGCAAGCCGTCTAAAAAATTCGGTGTATGCAGACTATGAAGCGTTTATTGGCGGCGAATAACATATTATTAGCGCAGTGTTTTCAACAATTGTACAAGCTTACAAATGGCCATTTACGTCTCTTAGCTTATATATATATATATATATATATATATATATATATATATATATATATATATATATATATATATATATATATATATATATATATATATATATATATATATATATATATATATATATATATATATATATATATATATATATAAGGGAAACAAGTGTATACTTAAGGGCTCGTTTTTCGTGTTTACACAATAATAATGAGATCTAACAGACAATAATGCCAACGAAGGTATAGCGAAAGTTATTAGGCCAATTGTAATGTAAATTAGAAGAAAGAAAAGTGGGTGAAAAGATAACTTGCCGTGGGCAGGACAGAAACAAAAAATCGTTTCTAGTGGCCTACTGAAGCTAGCAGGAAGGTACTATTTGTCCATGAAAGCAAATTCACTTTGTGTATAAATAATTGGATGAAGTTAGGTAGAAAACGTATTTTATGAGAGTTCATTACCGAAGACTAATAATACGATAATAGGAATTATGTGATATCTGAGTTAATAATAAAATAAATAACAAAAGCTTTTTGAACAATGATTATAGAAACAAATTAACTGGATATTGCGTTAACTAGACGAGACTAACTAGTGATGTATACATTACTTTCCCGTAATTATGACATGTTAGGCGTCGTCACAAAACGCACGCTAAAATATTCCGTATTAAACGAATGTAAATGGAACCCTGTTAGCGTTTACAGACAGCCTCATTGTTCTGATATTTGCACTGACGACTGAGATAAACCGTAGGCCGCATGCGCGGCAAAGCGAGGGAAGTTGGACAGTAGAGGCGTGCACTCACAAGGTATTGCCATTGTTGAGTCGTTGGGATCAGGACTGTACTCTTCCTTTGGAAAGTAGTCGATCATCACACAATGCATATCCGTTTTGCCCGCTGCGAAGGAGAAAGAAACGAAGTACATTATTTATTAACATTTATTGGTTTCAGCAAACTGTTAAGCTCTATTTGTGGATCAATACAGAGTGAGCATACACCGAATAACAATTTATATGTAAGGAACAACCAAGTTACTGTAACATCAAATGTGAAACATAGTTGGAATAGTTAGGTCAGTTGCCTATGCCTAGGTCACTCAGCTTTCAGTGAGGATGGCTGAATGAATGAATAAATAATGAATAAATGAATGTATAATACAGCAACGATCGGAAAGTGGAAGGGTGAGACATATATAAGAAAAAGGAAAGAAACAGTCAAGTCAGGAATTAAGCAAGAAAGAAAACATGGCAAAGAAGAAAACAAAGTAAGGATGGAATGAAGGAGGCAGGTAGGCATACGATCCAGGAAGAATACAAAAAGAGGAAAGAACTCAGGGAAAGGAAAAGAAAGAACGAACGAATCAGGGAAGCAAGCAAACATGAGGGAGGCAAACTGGACAACTCGAGCGACAAGCCGGAGGTCGACAACCGTCTAACACAAACAGCGTTGCGCTGCCTGGAAGCCTTCCTTCGGCCAACTCCCTTTATTGGGCAATTTAGAAGAGAAAGAAGACGGCGCGAGGAGGTCGTAATAGATTGGACCGACCATCTGTTGACGGGAGCCTCTCTCCCACCTCTCCACGGGGGAGAAGAGAGGGGAGGAAGAGAGGGTGCGCAAAACGCCTGCCTGCCCGAACGAGCTTCGGAGGCGTCCTCGCATCTGGCGAGGCTTGCTGCTTTGCGGCTGGCCACTTTGGCCGCGCACCCGCTTATTAATGAAACTTCACGATCAGGTGCGGCAAAGGCGAGAGAGAGGGGAGAGTCACGATAGGTGGGGGTGAGAGAGTGAGCGCATCCCTCCAGTATTACCCGCATCTCACTCTTCCTTTCTCTCGACTCTCGGCGGCGTGCGGGCATCGAACGTTGACTGCATTTGGGGAGCTCGGCCCCTCCGCGCATGCGCCGTGCGAGCGAGCTAGCGGACGCAGATGCAAAAAGTGGGACGGGCCGTCAGGAGGCGCGGCATTCGCGGTGGGGCACCGCTGAGTCTACTTTCGTCGCACAGAGGGAGTGCCCGGCGCCTCCGTCCCGCGGATTGCCGATTGAATGCCTAGTAGCAGTGCGCGAATAGTAAGTTGTAGAACCAAATCTCAATACGTGTCGAATACCGACGACACGAATCGAATACTAATACAAGTTTAACTTTGCTCAAACGGTTTTTCAATAGCAAGGCAACCATTTTTAGAGCTGTTCGAGAGCTAAGCGATATAATATTTGGGGCGGTGACTACATTTTTGGTTCATATCAAAATGCTTGAGGGCCATGTACTTATATTTAGGTTCACGCTGAACAACTCCAGGTTGCCCCGCCGTGGTGGTCTAGTGGCTAAGGTACTCGGCTGCTAACCCGCAGGTCGCGGGATGGAATCCCGGTAGCGGCGGTTGCATTTCCGGTGGAGGCGGAAATGTTGTAGGCCCGTGTGCTCAGACTTGGGTGCACGTTAAAGAACACCAGTTGGTCAAAATTTCTGGAGCCCTCCACTATGGTATCTCTCATAATCATATGGCGGTTTCGGGACGTTAAATCCCACAAATCAATCAAATCAATCAATCATTCAACTCCAGGTTGTCAAAATATGCAAAGCTCTCCACTACAGCGTTACTCATAATCATATAGTGGTTTCGGGATGTTATACCCCAACCATTATTATTAATATATTTTTGGAACAAATAGTCACAAGCATTAGGCCGCAAGTTTGGTCCCTGCAGCGGCGAGTTCTTTTCGTACACTGTTCTTCCTTCACATTCACAGTTTACAATTCGTAGTAATAATGCCCCCAGTACGTCTCTTGTCATCATTGCCTGTTAGTTCTCATTAGACGTCCACATAAGAACATTACGATCAACTTTAACGCACAAAAAATACCAAAGCTCTGTAAACCATGGTAAGCTGACATCAGCAGCGACAACCTGCGAGATATTGTGACTACAGGTTCAAATACAATGGTTACTTCAAGCCTGTATAGTCCGCACTGCCTCTTAAATAAAACTGAGGTGTAAATAAATAATTATGGAAGATCACGGTGATTCACATAATGAGCATAGTAGATTGGATACATGTTCGCTTCGATGAGGCTAGATATTCAAACAGAAACTTAAACGAGTCATTAACAAAGGCGCAAAGAGTGCACGCACGGCCACACAGAGATTTGTGCGCGCTTGTGCCCTTCTTTGTGTCGTCTCTATAGTGCGCTTTTAACGCAATAACGTCAAAGAGTTGCTGTCACTAAGACACTGGTGTCGACGTCGTTAGTCATGAGCCCGAAATCAGCGTTGTCTCGGACGAAAAAAAAGCAATGGACGACTCAAATAACGTAATCAAACCTTTTGGTTCTCGTGAGATTCGAACGCAAACCTTCTGCGCGGAAAGCAGGTGTTCCTTCACAGATCTACGTCATTTCCCTCGAAACTTCTTTGGAAAAGACACTACATGAGAATCATGCAGTGAGAGGCGTTCCCTTAACGCATGCAGTATTGCGTAGCAGAAGCGCACATTCGCGCCAGGTGACAATTGCGCAACGAGCGAGTGTTTTAAAGGCCCACCCATCACTAAGCGCTCAGACATATTTAATCATCATCAGCTGCAAAAGCATCACCAAAGTGAGCATCTGCGTTGCTCTACAGCCACATAGTGGGCCCTTCACTGATTCGCCAAAGGAATAATCATGGCGTAGTAGGTACTTATTCACTGTGTCTTCGGTAGGCGTTAACAGTCCGAAACGACCAATGTTATGCGCACAATCGTTCATTTTTACGTCACCGTTCAGGTATGCAGCGAGAAAAGAAGCCAGGCTAAAAGTTGTGAAAGCGACGTGTCCGGTGCCCGATTGGGTCATCTACTCTAGAAGGCGAGGCCCAAGCGTGCTCTAAGTTTTCTTAAACTTCAGTCCTCGTCTTCAGTAGCACTGTGTATACCGATGAAAAAAATTCCCGTTTTTAGATTTGCTCAAGATTACGTTGAAAGAAACTCCTTAATACAACTGGCAGTCAACTCGATCACTTGAATGAGGCCAAATGAGTCCAGTGGTGGTGTTATAACAGCGAAGAGCCTGTGATCATAGAGTTTCACACAATAATTATGAAATTCTATGCGTCTAATACACAACTTTAGCTGAAACTTGCTAATATTAGCACAATTACCCAGTATATATAAATTGTACAACACATCCAGTAATGGGGCAGTGCTGGCGCTTGCCAACGCTATGCAAGTAAACATGGCAAGTCAAGTCACGGGAATAACTCTGGTGCTATTCTGAACTCAATCGCCTCCAAGATCAGTACACTTTTTTTTGTCATCAATCGTACCTTGTTGCAGGATTCAGGACAAGCCAAAGGAAAGTAGTTTAGGAACATGACAACGTTTGAGAGGAATGACTTCAGTTTGGTATACACCATGCTATAGCCACAGCTTATATGAAAGAGTATGCGTAAAGTCAACTTGAGTTGGCGCGAGGTTTCGCGAAAATCCTGAACATTGGTTCCTTTACTTATAAGTTGTCGCATTTAGCATGTAAGTGTTCTGTATTTACAACGAAATGTTTCGAATCTTTGCATTATCTTTTTCTGTTATGATAACCCCTTAAACTGATTTTCGTAACCACGAGCTTCAAGAGACTGCCAAGTTCAGACATGCAGTTATTTGCAGTGACCTTCATGAAGTAATCCGAGTGGCTATTTTGTTTTAACTCTGATGACTCTCTTCATGAAATTAATGTTTTTCAATTCGTTTCTTTTGTATATTTTATTGTAAAAATTTTGTGTACTGCGACTGCCCAACGCTTGACTCCTGTCAAGCTATTTCGAGGTTTTTCCGCTCGTGCCCTCTACTCTGAAATGAAAAATGTAATCTAGTGGAATGTAAAGAAAGCAGTGGGGCTCGTTAACTCACTCACTCACTCACTCACTCACTCACTCACTCACTCACTCACTCACCAACTCACTTCTCTAATCACCTGTCTCCCCCGACTGTCTAGCTGTGCGATAGAGCAACAAGGCGAGCGGCACAAAATCTCGGGGGATGAGCGGAGCCAAACTCTCTCGTCGCCCAAACTAGTTAATCTAAAGCGTGCGTTCCTGCGAAGCCACGCGCAAGCAACAGCATTAGCGTTGCAGCCCGTCATGCAGTCGCAAGCCTCCACGAGATCTCGTTGGTCGCAGCGGGGAGCCGAGCTTTTAATTGCCACCATCAGTTATGCGAGCTGCCTGGCTTCCTTGCGTTTTTGCCCAACTTGTTCTTACTTTCGCTTCTATGCTACAGTGAAGACTCTCTAAAGCCAACGGCGCCTGCTTAGGTTATATGAGGGCCGTTCTCTGAAGGGCTTGTTCACGAACGGTAAGTTACAGAACCTTCCCAACAAAGAATCGTTTCTAGAGACAGACTAGAGCTAGCAGGAAGGTACTATTCGTCCATGAAAGCAAGGCTTGCGAATAGTGGAAAGTTGCTCTGCGCGTGTAATGAAGGTGGGCGCAGAACTTCTCTGTATATACCCAGATGTGCCCTCCCCCCCCCCCCCCCCCTGTCTCAAATCCTTCAGAAAAAAAAACAAGAAAAAAATCGGAGAAGTGCGAAGCATGCGGTGTCTTTAGAGAGATTTCTTTGATGACGGACTTGCGGTACGAAGCCTGAAACCGGGCAAGGCAGGGAAGGCTGTTTTCGCTCCACCAACTTACTCTAAGGTGTTAGTTCCCTACTCGCCCAGTTGCAGTTCTCTACGTCATGTAGGGAAGAAGGTTTCAGGTCTACTGGCATAGTTTGATGGGCTAAGTGTTGCCATCTTCATTTTTACCTGACCGGTGGCGAGTAGTGGGTTTTATTCACTACGGCGATACCCGTTTTTTTTGATGGACCATGGCTACATGACACACCATGACGACAGGAGACGCGGACAAGCCAGCCTTCTAAGGTGCTTTACATCTATTACGCTTTGCAGGAAGTTTTGTCGTTCTTTCCTTGAGTCTGTTACTTCCGGTCCAACTATTTCAGGGCAAAGTTAACAAATCCCATCGTCACTGACGCTTTTTGTCGATTTACATTGAGCACTAAAAGAGCATTTCATCCACGCGTCCAAACATTCATGTTTTTAATCTCTCAAACTTCGTTGGCTTTACGCCGATGCTTTAACAAAATGCATAAAAAACTTTGTTATTTGTAGGTTACTGTGCGGATATTCGTTTATTTATACCGGAGGGCTCAATGCATAACAACGAGGTTGCCATGAAAACTACTCTGCGTGTACCTGCATAACTTGAAGTGGGTGTAGGAATGTGTGCACCCGCATTGAAGCCCCCGGTACCGTTCTCACACGCGCAGTTGAAAAATGCAGCAAATATTTGGCCTTCTAATTATTAAAATGCTGCAGTTTTCAAGGAATAAGGAAAACCAATAAGAAGCTCAAAGAGAAATAGGAGACGTGCATAGACATGGAATCTAGCCAGAAATACAAAGAGCAACATATATGGCAAATAGCAAACGAAGAACAAAGAAATGCAACGTTAGAAAAAATTGAAAGCGGATTGGATAAAGAAGTTAAAAGAAGGTACAAAAATTATATAAGAAAGAAAACAATAGGTTGAAGTGAAAATAGAAATAAATATATAAAAAAGATGCAATGCAGAAAAACTGTAAAAAAACATAGGAAAGAAAGAAATTGTTTGAGTGAAAGAAAGCGAGCAGGAGGAAAAAAACGCAACGAAGTAACAAAGAAGAAATTCCAGAAATATGAACGAACCTAAATAAATAGGCAAAATAAAATTAGGGCATCTCTAAGCTTCGTCTTTAACGGGATAGCGATACCCTGTCTTTAGTGCGCAGCAACCCTTTTCGAACTGGCTATGCACCCACTAGATGGCCTTCAGGAAACAGGCGCAGTATATAGAGTGTGTACCATATGCAGAGGGTTACCGGCTTTAAACCACGATGTCATCATGATTATGGCATGTTCTGATGCCCGATTTCAATAGAAGCTTGTAGCAGGCATTATTACTGCAGTACTTTATGTTGTATTGAAAAACATGTATACAGAACGCGTTTGTTTGTAAAGCACGAAAGTTTGTTTCACGACATATACAAACACTTTTCACTGTACTCACCAGCAGAGGCGTGGCGGTGTGGCAGAACATTCGCTCGCCACGCAAATGACGCAGTTTCAATCCCCACTCGGAGCCAGAATTTGTTTATCGTTTATCTTATTTGCATCGTTCTCGATTTTTTCAGTCACGCATGAAATGATGATTTTTCGCTCAAAACCAACGACGCCGACGCCGAAATGTCTGCCAAACGAGCTCTTTAGCGCCATTGCAATAATATAGCAATAAATGAAGATTGCTAGAAGAAAAAAGTGGAGAAGAACATAAGAGGAGTAGACCTAAATATAACTGGTGTAAAGAAAGCACCTAAAAAGCCTGAAAAGCAACAAAAAAAAAGAGAAAAGGTACAGCTTTGGAATGGACTACAAAAGAGAAGACAGAAAGTGCTACCGAGGTAAGAAAGTTAAGCGAAAGATGAAGACGGCGTGTAAATAGCGCAAATGCATATTCCGTGCTGCGCCGATCCGTGTTCTTTCCTTTCGCGTCTTGTGCGTCCTTGTTTTTATTTTAGTTTCTGTCCGACACATCAGAGGTGCATACGCGTCCCACGCACGGCACTAACCATCACGCGGCTGGTGGCGAACTCTGGCGGCGACACAAAATGAACGCAACCCAGGTCGAAGCGTCCCCTGGGCCTCCCATTTGACATCGCAGCGTTTCGTGACTTCTCACCGCCTCCGAGTACCTTTTTACTTGTTTACTCAATTCTCACTTTGGTCACCAAGGCAACGTTTTTGCTACATCCACTTTGGTGCGTTAGGTTTTCGTGCTACACCTTCTGCATACCTGATAAGGGCTACACAAACAGGACAAAAGCCCGGGAGAAGAGATTCCTTTAATGGCACACACGTGGTAAACATTGTGCGCAATCTGCCTACACCACGCCAGCACCACCAGGTGTCCGCCTATAGCCCTTGGTCGTGTGAATTGCCACCGATTTCACCAGAAACTTTCCACGTGCTTAGATTCTGGCATGGGATAAAGAAATCTTCTGAGCCTAACGTGAATCTCCCAGCACTGTGGCTATAGCACGTTGCTACCAAGATTGAAGTACCGGGTTAGATTCCCGGCGGCAGTGGCCAGGCTTCGACAAGGGTGAAACGCGCAATGTACTTCAAACTCAGCTAGTTCATCATAGACTGTGTTGTAAGGTGTTGTTATAAGACTGTGTTGTAAAACGGGACTTTCACAAATAAAAGAGGGAAAGGCCGGTTCAACTGCAAGGGCGCAGAGGGGCGGAAATGAAGGTGGGCACTGAAACCAAACTGCGCAGGCCCAGGCAAGAGGCAACATTTCTCAATCCGGCACGGGTGGTCACCTATAGGTGACCACCCGTGCCTATAGGTGAGAGATATGTGTTCAGACATTTTATTTCGTCTTTTCAGTTGCTATACCGTTGTCACACACGGCAACTTGAGTGTTGTTCGAGCGAGTGCAATTACGCTCACAAAGTGTCACTTTGGCGGCGCGCTGCTACACGAGAAAACGAAGTTTACTTTGGAAATTGTGGCAGTGGCAATTCGCAGATTAGTATCACAGCAAATAGTTTTTTATACTTTTGCGACCATGTCACAATGCCGGACTCCGTTATCTTCGTCGAAGTAACACCAGTGGCACATGAGATCAAAAATGACTACAGAGAACGACTGATCGAGACATGTGCAAAGAAGTATATAACAAAATAAATAAATGCCTTTGAGATCACCTTAGACGAATGTGTAAAACATCCCGTGAGTTTCGTTTACTGAATCTTCAGGTAACAAACTTTATTCGTTTGATCACGGAGTCCCCTTCCCTTAGGCCCTCCCGCTGGGCTCCTCCTATCGCCCTTATTCCGGGAACCTCATTCAGTGAACGACTGGGACACATATACACAGTGTCCACTAAGACAGCTTCGTCATAGCATATTTTGCCAGTGGACGACAGCTCACAATTATTAAGTAGGTCATTGCTCAGGCGTCTTTTATATGTATACAGTGCAACTTTCTTTGTCTGTATATACCCTGTCCTGTGGCCGTCCTAGTAGTAGAAGTTCCACAAGTACCATGTAGTACCGTGTAGTAGTAGTAGTAGTAATGTAGTGGTGGTAGGGGCAGCCAGGGGTTGGGAAAGGCATGTAAAACTCACTCAGTCACTTCATTCACCCGCACTGTTCACTCATTCACTTCATCACTTACTCACTCACTCACTCACTCACTCGCTCGCTCGCTCAATGATCCCTCGGATGCCCACATTTTCCTAAAATAGACTCATCAAGACTCAGACTAACTAAACTTTTGTCTGCCGAACTCACTCGGGCTTAAAAGCACCAAGACACTACTCAACCGAATTTACTCAGGCTTACACTAACGGCTTGATATGGGTGTGATTGAATCGACTGATGAATGAATTTGCCGACCTACGGTGGTAGCATTGGTAGTAGTCTAATTGTAGTAGTAGTAGTAGTATGTTATTGGCTTTGGTAGTAAGTTGCAGTAGTAATAGTCCCCCCCCCCCCTTTTTTTTTTAGTCCCAATGGAGGGATGACGAAAAAAAACCATAACGACGTTGAGGCGCGAGTGACGTCGTCGTCGAGACCAGCTAACAGCTTCATAGTTGTAGCGACATGAGGACACAGCGACCACCTGTGTCTCGGGTTTAATGTCCGTGCCGAGCTCTCGTCGTGAAAAAAGTTGACCGAAAAGCGCAAGAGGAGAATAAAAACAAAGAAAAGGGAGGTGAACTTGAACGAGGGAAGTCAAGTTGTGGTTTGCCTTGAAGTTTGGCGTCAAGATACGCGCAACCACGGAGACAGCGGTTCCAAAGCAGTCTGGCCCCCGACATTTCGAAACTACCGCTGCCGGAGATAAGGAGGCTGCAGCGGTGCAGGCGTCTATTAAGATGTAAAGTTAGATGCCACGGCGCATGAATGCACACACACACACACACACACACACACACACACACACACACACACACACACACACACACACACATATATATATATATATATATATATATATATATATATATATATATATATATATATATATATATATCTATATATATATATATATATATATATATATATATATATATATATATATATATATATATATATATATATATATATATATATATGAGATATAACAGACAGTAATGCCAAGGAATGTACAGGGGAAGTTATTAGAACCAATGGAACGTAAATTAGAAGAAAGAAAAGTGGATGAAATAATAACCAGCCGTGAGAAGAAATCGAACCCACGACCTTCGAATAACGCGAGCATCGAACGCGTTATTCGAAGGTAGTAGGTTCGATTCCTGCTCACGGCTGGTTATTTTTTCATCCACTTTTCTTTCTTCTAATTTACGTTCCATTGGTTCTAATAACTTCCCCTGTACATTCCTTGGCATTACTCTCTGTTATATCTCATTAATATTGTGTTAAAACACGGAAAAACGAGCCCTTAGGTATACATTTCTTATATATATATATATATATATATATATATATATATATATATATATATATATATATATATATATATATATATATATGGAATAAAGTGTGTAATTATGTCACTTTTCTATTTTTACAGTGGAGCTGTCTGTGAACATCGTGATATCTTGGTAGGAGTAGTAGGAACAATATTAGTAGCAGCAACACTAGCAGTAGTAGTAGTTTTATAAATAGCCGTAGCTGTAGTACGTGTCGCGCAGGTCACGTGACTGGAGGTTGCAGTTAACAAAGAAATGCATAGAATAAAATCACCACGATGCTCGAAATAATGATTATGCTGAAGATGTGATGACGATGCTAAATTTGTTAGTGCGCCTATTTTGAATCTGGCGGCGGAGTTACGACGCCATGTGATCTCGCCAGCAAATCGCACACACTCGCGCACCTTTTCATAATTCTCGAGGCGTGGAAATTGTATGTTTTAAATTTTTCCTCTCTCTCATTCTGCTAGCACTCGTATGGGCGTGCGTGGTTTGAAACGTTGAGCTTGCTCTGCGATTGCTTCGCTGCCGTGCGGCTCATCCCAGCGTGTTTATTTTCTCGATGATTGGTCCACTTCGTCTCGAGTACCACTGGGGCATCCGAAATGTACCAAGTGGTTCATCTCGCTAGAGTTAATCGTGCGAAAAAGAAGAGAAGTAAATAAATCCAACCACCACACCCCATCCTTCGCGTCACAACGGAAGATTGAGGCAAACCATGCAATTGTTCCACAGCCAATCTCGGCCTTCTCGGTTGAGCTCCGCTTTACCATATTCCCGACAAGCCAGTGTTCTTCATACGCGTCATCCGACTCTTTGCGCACGCGCACAAACACACGCATACACAGGCCCCTCTTCCTTTGTATCCATAGCTCGCTGCCGCACCGGATGAAAACGCTTCTGCTGTTCGGGGTGAATTCACTTAAGGGCTCTTCTTTCTTTCTATTCTTTCAGACCCCCGGTCACTCTGCAACTCAGATAGGAGAACAGACCGACAGACTTGTAAGGAATGACCGTTACTTCGAAGGGTAAGGAATGAAGGAGGGGGGGGGGGAGGCACATGCCCACACAGACACACGAATGCGCTGCCACCGTCTATGCCCGGACGCGCGCAACTTTCATGACGTCTTCCATCCCATCCTCCACCCTTCTCCCGTCACTTTTATCCTAGAGGCAACGTCTCAGCAAGACGAACACGGCCTCCTCGGTGTGGTAGCACATCACGGCCCGCCTCCTCTCCCCCTTCTCAAACCCCAGACTTTAGTTTTGGCCCGGGGTGTTCCTCCGAGTCTTGCGGTTTCCATTTGGCACGGGGCTTGCCGTGGCAGATTCCTCGGCGTTTGGGGAAGAGACGGGAGAAGGGCCACATACAAATACGACCGCGTCCGTCCCGTGGAACGACGTTTTTCCCTCACCTTGTCCATCTCGGGGTGGCAGAAAGACGCAAGCCGAGCCGTCTTAACGCGCCCTCACCGATATACAAGTGCGTGCAACGAGAGGTTTTGTGCGCCGCGCCGCTGTAACCCAAACGTGAACTCCATTTGGGAAAGCCGCCGTCTCCCCGAAAACTCTCCTTTCCGACCCTCTCCGCTACCCTAAAAACGTTCCTCCTTTCTCGATCGTAAATACGAAACTTGGGCGGCGTTCGTAGCAAAGACTGGCTCCTCGAACCTCCTCCCCCTCTCAGCCGCTTGGTGCTTCTAGGGTGCGCGGTACTCGCCCGGTCGTAAATACGAAACTGGCGCGCGCACGGGCGGTCGAAGACGGCGGCCGGAACCGCGTTCGCCCTCGCATCCACTGTCGCACCTCTTTCTCCCAGTGCGGGAGAGCCTACCGCCACAATATTTCCCGGGCGTAGCACACGCTTTTGCCTAGCGCGCTGCCAGAAGTCATTAGGGGGAGAGGAGGCCAACTCCCCCGTGCGAGTCGATATGAAATTGGATGCCCTTGGGCACGCAGGTTATTATTACCCCCGACTGTGTGGCGGTGGCTTCGGCGACCGCACCTTTCTTGTGACCGGTGGCTTTCCTCAAACCTTTCCTCACGCGGTGTCGCTAATTCCCCGGTCTCTCTTCCTTTTGTTCCCCTTTAGTTCATTTCCTCTCATCACTTCGCCTCACTTGTTTCTTTACGGGAACACGTCCGATCAAATGGGAACAACTGAAGTAGGGGCGTAACGCTTCGCCGCTCTGCAGATGGCATGGCTCAGCTTGTGAGCAAAGTTTCCAGCCAACCACACTGGCAAGGACGTTGGAACAAAGGCCAAACACCGCTGATCTAGCAAATAACGTTTACTAAGCCAAAAGCCTTAGGAACCTGATCGAACGCGAAAATAGCCCGTCGGCGACCAGAGACGTCGGATTCAACATGAGTGATGAAAAAAGTCACCCCGTGACGACGTCCTCTTGTCTTCACAGATCACCAAAATGTGTGACGCTCTCATGAAGTCCCTATGACGTCACTACCATGACATTGTATGATGACTTCATCAGGTTGCATCATCACTTGGTCAAAGGTGGAGCGATCACGGGAAAGTGCAAAATCGGGTCAGAAGCAGAACGCTTTCGGATGGGGGACGGAGGCGGCTCAATCCATCCACTACGAAAAAAAAGGGGGGAGGGGGATTTCCTTCGAGTAGTGTTACGCGAACGCATAAGGGACCTTGTTAGTATTCTTAAGGAAAAGACACAGCAGTACTTTCTATTGATTAGGCAAGAAGCACTGTCGATACGATCAGCTCGTGAGGGCCTATCTTTTTCTGTCTTCTTCGTCTTCATCTACTTGGGCGCGATGCCACTGGCACGTAGCAGTACTTACAGCATAAGCTGTTACGAGACAGACGATTTCCGTGCTGTAGTTGTGCGCCTCTGCTGCAGCCGGTTTCCCTGACCACGTGATATCAGAACATAACGTACAAAATGAGAAAAATTCCGGGATCGGATAAGATCTGAGACCTTTAGCATTACCGTCGAGTGTTCTAAACTACTTCGCAAGGAAATTAAACAGACAGGTGTCATGTCGGGCCAGGAATCGCGTTAATATTTCTAATGTCGAGAGGTAGAAGAGTAACGCAGCAACCAAGCGTCACGCAATGCGAATAGCGCAACGAGTGGATAGCTGAATGCTCCCAAACCATCACAAAATGCTCAGCCACAATTCTTTATCGTCGTTAGCCACAACACAAAACGGCATTTAGCGGGTACCACACATATCCCCACAAAATGAAGAAATTGTGTGTGCTTCCTTGCTCTATAAAATACGATGGTTTATTGTGTATTGGGTAACTTGCAAATGTGCTTGTTTCAGTTGCCTCAAACGAGTCCACTACGGACTCTAGAAAAGCCGCCTTTTCAACTTTCGCTGTGACTGTTCTGCGTGTTCCACGCATGTGTGTCGCTTTTTTATAGTTATTTGCTATTTTACAGCAATACACTACCAATAAGCATCCAGCTTTTGTCAATGAGTTTGACTAACAACCCTCCTCCCGATGAGCAACCAAGTAGATCAGGCAGGGACTATTCGCTGCTTAATTTCTTAGCCAGCCAGAGTGCTTCAGATTGGCTCACACTTCACTCCCCCCTTAGCCCGATACTCTCAAAGGTCTCAGAGTGCGAAAACATTTTGGGTAGTCAAATACCCCCTTATCCTCATAATGGACACCTTTTTTTCGCTTTACAGCCCTTTCCCGAAGCTGAGTAGAAGTGCAGAACAGCGATTCAACTTTTCTACTCGGTGTGACGAATTGCGCTGCCTCGGCCTCGGCACACCACTTTTGCAGTTATTATATTCGCAAACAAACGTGATTTCTCCTGCATATAGCTTCGCGCCATGCGTGACGTGCTCAATTCAACTGACTTCAGCAGCACGTGCAGCTTCTCCTCTTGATTCCCCGAACATTTAACATTTTTTTTACATACGTGACCTGTTATCAGGTGTGACAGTATATATGCGGACATATACAAGCACACGCACGAACTTGCATAAAATTCGCTCGTTGGATTTCGTGCCGACCGGTTGTGCCCCCGTGATCTCCGATGACAGTGCAGCTCTGGCCGACTGGCTCGTTCTACGCCATCTCCTGACGCCGACAAAAGCTCTTGCCGAGTGGTACCCCGTCCTCGGACTCCTGCGACCGTGTCCATCTTTCCTATCTTCTTACTTCCGTATCTCGCTGTCCCTCCACCACACTCTCTCCTTCCCCCTCTCTCTATATCTATACCTTTTAATCCCTCCTTACCCCCACCCCTCGCGAGCTACTGTTGAGGTGTGGCACAGTGATGCAGACAGTTACGGGGCTCACTTTTCTCTTCTTTTATCTTTTAAGAATCACATAAGAACTTGCACAAAGAGTTGTTGGAGCCAATGGTGTGGGCAGAAAATTGTTTGGGGCAGGGGTTGGGGAGCACGCCCTTAATTCGACATAGGGTGCAGTCGAGTGTTAATTTGTCATCTGTATCCCGTAATAGAAACATAATTTGGAGGGTAAGAGGTGGGGGCCCGGTATGCCATCGCCTGGTTGTGCCACTCGTCCAGCCTTCTGCCCCTTCCCCCCCTCCTTCCTACCCCTATACCCCTGAAAAATTCCTTGCTATGCTACTGCTGCTGCTGATGTCTGCAGCGCAACGCAAAGCAATAAGTAAGCCGATTTTGAACAAAGTGCGCAGCGTGAAACGGGGACGCTTGTTGAAGCCTAGTGCCTTTTATCACTCATTACTAACTACCGTACATTCACGCATACTTCCAGCAGCACGCCAACCACATCTACACGCGTGTCACCAGAAGTGGTCAGTGTCAGCTGGTGCAGATCATGCCGACCAATGTCGGTTATATACGGGTTTACGCTGGCTACTGTCGGTATACGGCAGGTAATCGAAACCTACTATAGGCATAGCTGCAGACTTAACATTGCTCCACTAGATGCGCGTTCTAACATTTATGTACACAGCTTCATTCCAGGTGCAATTGGAAAATGGGATTCACAACCAGGTGAAGTTAGGTTCATGCGTTTGGAGAAATTCTTCCCTAAATAAGCCTGATTCCTAGTGTGTTTACAAAACGTATTTTTCATCTACATATATTACAACATTTGGTTCTAACAATGTTGTATTGGACTCCTTACAGAAAAAAAAATGTTTTGCAGTGTATGAAGTCATCACCACCGTAGGCCACTAGGCGACAGTTTATATGTATAAATAAATAAATAAATAAATAAATATCTTAACTTGTGTCAGCTAGATCATCCTGACGTCAACTATTGTTGCCACATCTTGCTTAATGAGATAGATAAAGAAAACGATGAAGTTACTTCAGACAAATAAATTCTTCTTTCAAAACACTACATCGAGATAGATAAAGAAAACGATGAAATTACCTCAGACAAATAAATTATTCTCTCAAAACACTACATCTCCTTAATTTGACCACGGGAAAGCGAAAATTATGTAAGTGTTCATGTATGAGTTTAGTGCTGAAACTTCTACACGTTAACGTCGGTAGGATGTCCAAAATTCGCAAGGCTTTTATGCGTATTTTGTCGAAATGATTAAAATAACCATTTTTAGACTTTGCGTCTTTTTGAATGCTATAAAATCATTTTTAGCGGCAAAGAATGAGCATCTTGCAGACTGACAGAACTTGACTTCTTCAAAGCTAGAACTCTTGCTAACCTTGAAGAAGACAAATTCACTTGTTGAACCATTGGTTCGAGCACACAGCCCCTGCTGAATGCATGAATAAACTTCATTTAGGGTTCGGCACCCCTGAATTTACGTTATTTTTTTTTTTCATCAGGGGGCATAGTGTGTTAGTTCCACTTGTCATGTCCGCCTTCCTCACGTATGAACCAGATCAGTCCACTAATTTCCCGAAGAGTACGTTCGTAAATCTGAGTGGCGCTGCCACCAGGTGGCACCCGCTACTTCGCGTCCGGAAATGACGACACGCGTGATGTCACACTCTCACACGATGCGCCCCGAGGCGACTCCTGGTGCCGACGAAGCGGCGTGGCGCACTTTTGGGTCGATTGAATTCCAGCGCCAGTGGGGAATGAAATAGAAAAGGAGAAAAAAAATGTAGCACGGGAAAATGAACCCGGCGCCTGGGAGCGCTCCGAGGGAACTCGCTACGACCTGAGCCTTTGGCGCGGGCTTTCGTCGGCAGAAAGCGGTCATCGTTCGGTGCGGAGAGGAGGGAAGAGCTGTAGGGGAGAGAAGAGGTGCGCGAAAACGATCACTCCCACTTTCGGCGCCGTGCGCGTGCCACGAGTGAAAACGATTTATACATTTCCCTTTCGAAGAATTACACGTCTTTAAAAGGAACGCCAGATATTGTGTTGTGTGGGAAGAAAGACGGCTCGCTGAGCAAGATGGGAGTGTGACAGTGAGTGAAGACAAATGGGGGTAGTTTGTCTATCGTATGATTCTTTCTAGCTTTCACAAGATTGTTCGCGTTTCTTGCTTTGAAACGTGCTAAACTGTCTGTTCGCGATTAACTTATAAACATGTATGATTTTTTTCTTATATCTAGCCTTCGCACCTGCAACATCTTCTGTCTGTTTCTAGCTTTCGCACACGCAAGATTGTCTGTCTCTTTCTTGCTTTAAAACCTACAAGATCATCTTCCATTTATTGTAATAGACCAATAATGATAGGATGACAGCGAGAACGGCGCCTTTATAATATGTGTTGCCACCTTCTCTTCCTATAGCTTTCTCTCCTTCTGCATACCTCTAACTTTCGAACTACACCATCCATTTCCCCAATGTAAAGTAGTACACAAGTTATTCTAGACTGGTTAACATACCCTCTCTCTCCCCAATTCTTTACTTAACTTACCAGTTTATTTCTTTCGCAATGCAGGATATTCAATTACACGCGTGTTTCGCTGACCTCTTCACGTTTCCTTGTTTCTCTTCCTTTCTCCCTCAGCTGCGTGCTACTTCTGCATCGGCTGCACTCTCTGGACCAATCACAGTTACTGTGTCTGCTACTTGGTCTTTCCCGGAATGAACAAGCAGTGATTACCGTTTACGCCTAAGAGCTCTATTCCCCAAGGCATTCAATAAAGCACTCCTTTGGATTAGTTGCTACAAGCTTGATACATGTTACGTAAATCACGATGAATAGCTGTAACAAGGGTGACAATCAAGAAGGCACAGAGAAAAAAAAAACTTGTCAAATGGGTGGGCGCCAACCACCAGCTGAGTCTTATGTTAGGTGCCACCTTTGACAGTTTTTTTCCCCCTGTGCCTTCGTCAGTGTCCGCCTGGTTACAGCTATGCAGCACAATTTTCCACAACGAATATCCCCAAGGCATATTCAAATATGATTTAATGTTACGACACCGAGATGCCCATTATATGCTAGTCCATACCCTGAAGGACCTAACCGAAAAATTCAAGCTATCCCGTTGCGGAGGAGAACATCGAGCGCCTGCTGTGCCCCTATACCCATCTTTGGAAAATTAAAGGTTTAAAAGTCAGGCATTTCTAGATGACTTGAAGACCCAGAAGGGCCTCTTGGATCAGGCTGAGAACACATAAAGGGCCACAATGAATGAATGAATGAATGAATGAATCAATCAATCAATCAATCAGTCAATCAATATCACCTAAACAATATCGCCTTCGACATGGACATGATAACGGGACCATGAGAATGCGCATCACAGTTACGAAAGGAACAAAATCCTTGCTGAAATTTTCGAAGGCTGCTGGACTGATTAACCACCTGTATTGTTAAGCACGAAGGAGTTCCGACGTCTGCGACAACATTGGCCTTTCTCTCCTCAATTTTCTGAATCCCAATTTTTAATAAAAAAAAGTATAGTAGTTGTCGCGTTGCTTGTCAGCGGATACTCTTCTTCGCTTGGTTATTTGGGTAAAATAAAACTGAAGAAAAAAACAATATCGGTACACATAGAGAGTTCTTCATGTGGTGAACTCAATATTTCACTTATTAAAAAAACCCACGTATTTTTCGACGTATATGGCTGAATACTCATCCCCAAAATTAGCACCTTCAAATAAACGTTGAGCACTTACGTAGCTTTCTGTTTTATTCTTGGTTGCTACCACGGGCCAAGTATTTTCGCCCATGAAAACATTGCCTCGTAGCTCAGCAAATAGACTTTTCTTTCGAGCCACTTTCTGGGTGCGATGTGCTTGGGACTGCTGAGCAAGAGCTGATGCACATCTTCATCGTTACGGCCGCACCAACATGTTGACGATGGCGCGCGATGTATTCGACATAAAAAGCGCTGTGTGCAAGCAGATCAGTGTCGTAGGATGTGCTGGTTTAGTTGGCACTAGCTGTCTCTACATGTTGGAACAGCGCACAGACGATTCATGAAGACAGACTAACCCCCGTATTCTAGAACGCCCCTTTACTCAATGCTCCACCTTCACTTGAGAAAACTGATGGGAGCTCCATCTCTAGGCAGGGCAAGTCACTGCATATCAGTGATAATTTGCTGCTATTCTTGAGTAGCGCAGCGTCATTTTCAGCCGAGCAGCGGCGCAGTGCTCAACGCTGTCAAGTGAAGGGTGAAAGTCAAGTCGAGGAGCGTTTGTGAATACGGGGGTAAGGCCCGTATTCTAGAACGTCCCTTCACTCAACGCTCCATCTTTACTTGAGAAAGGCGATCAAAGCGCCATCTCTAGACAAAAAAAGACACTGCATATTCGTATAATTTGCTGCTATTCTTGAGTAGCGCAACATTATTCTCATCCGAGCAGCGGCGCAGTGCGCGGCTGTGTCGAGTGAAGGGTGCGAGTCGAGTCGATGAACGTTTGTGAATGCAGGGGTGAATGACACGAGCACTGCCTCGACATACGCCTGCGTGAGCTCTCTAAAGGGGGCGCCTTTCTCCCATTTATCTGCACACTGCGCCGCCTGCGGTTGCAACCGATAATTTTGCCACACGACCACCGTTCACAGACATACGAAATCTCGCATAAGAGAGACATCTGAAGCCTTGGCTATATCTTCGAAAGTGCCGACGCGTATGTTAACGTGCCGTCGATTGCATTGACTGATCGCGAGCTGACGTAATTGGAAAAGACGTAATGATGCTACACGTGTAGTATTTTGTCACGTGCATAGGTTGCGCGCGCATGTCTTGTTCTTCGTCATTACCTTTTTCTTTTTTGCTTGAATGAAGCAGCCAGTTAAGCGCTCGTGTAGTTTAGCCTTTCTTCATGACTTACTTCATGACTTCCTAAACTTACGCGACCGCAATCATCGGCCTACAGGATGCTCCAAACGGGGTCTTTCCCTTCACGTGGCAGGTTCAGCCATTTTTCGCCCAACATCGAGCCGCATTGTCCAGACTGCGGTGAGGCGTATTGCTCATTACCTCATATGCTCTGGCAATGTCCTGCGTTACGTGACGCAGAGTTCAACAAAGAAGAGGACTGGGAGGAAGCCCTTCACAGCGGCGACCTCCTGGTTCAACTTCGGGCTGTCCAGAGGGCCTGCGAGAGGGCGGAGGGCCACGGTCTTCCGGTCCCTACGTGGGAGCGGCCCGCGACTGCTACGGATTCCCCCTAAACGGGGCCGTTACTACGCAGTTCCTCAGGACCTGAATAAAGTTCTTTGTCTGTCTGTCTGTCTTTCTTCATGATTCGTCTCTGCGCTATTCTAATATGAATGCAATCCAACTAGCCCAACTCTCCCTTTTACTGTCTCGACACTTCCGTAACCCTCGGGAACAGGCAATACGTGATATTCGCTTTCGAGCGAAAATCTGTTAATACCTCGAATGATATTTCTTCATCGTAAACATGTTCCGATTATCTGCTGTGAATTCTAATCATACTATGATTGTGTTTGATTGTGATATAACTGGGCGTATTTGATGCATGAAAGCAAATCTTGACTTTTTTTTTAATCACCTAAACAACGTAGCATTGCGCGTCTAGCACTCTTTCACTGGCGTTACCATCATACTTGCCGGCCCACTAAACTTTTTTTTACTAATATGCAAGGTTTAACGTCCCAATACCACCATGTGATTATGAGAGATGCCGTAGTGAAGGGCTCCTAAAACTTCGACCACCTCAATGCTTCGCTAGTCCGCAATATATAACTCTCCGCATTGTGGCAAAACAGCTAGCCGAACTATGGCTGGAACGAATTGATCTTTTAGCCAATTCGCATGTATCAAACAAGGACGAAGGAAAAAGCAGAGACGGAAAAACGCTAGTCCCTCTGCGTTCATTCCTTCCTACTTTTTCTACACGTGAGAAGTGGCTAGAAGACACACCATATTGATCATCATCACAAAGTGGAACCTATCTATATAAACCAAAGCTTTTTCACTCGCGAACATATTAATAACTTGCACGTGACGTGATGGACGCACAACATGGCGGCTTAGATGACGTCAAAACACTATATTCACGTGTAGATTAACCCGCGTCAGTGTGGTAACAACGTCGCTGAAACATGATCAGGCTTATGTGGATGAATAACGAAGATATGTCGTGTACTGAAAACACCAGGGCCTCAGCTCAAAGTTCGCGCCCCATCATGTTGCTGTTCCTAAGTGGCTCTTTCGGTGACGTCAGTGGAAGTCACTTAGATTCCCGCTGATTTTGTATCAACTACTCGTAAAGAACTTTTTTTTCTCGAAAACTTAAGTAACGTAGTATCACTAAGATTTTCGTTACATCGATGATAACATTTTTACAAGGAAAATAGTGTGTGTATACCCATGCGTTTCTTTTCATATCATGCACCTTGTTTTATTGATGTTGCACACTTCATACGCACTGTTCCCCTTTTTATTGCATCAGGTCCTGAGGGTATAATAAAGGAGTAAATGAAGGTAGTATACTCAGAAGTCCTCGTACATTATAAAAATCCATCTCTGTAGCTTCAACGCTCAAGCATATTCATCTGCAGCTAGTCTTACAACACCGGCTACGTAGGAAGTTATGCTGAGTCCCCATTGATCGCTTCGTTCAAGCCAGTTCGTCCTTCACGACTCTGTTGTCCTTACGACAGAGGCCTATTGACTTTCCACCAAAAGCGAAACAAGCAAATACAAAATAAAACTCGGAACAGCTCTACTGGAAAGAATTTGCCAGCATCATCTTTTTCTTTACTTTTTTGTCTTTTTGTCTTTTCTCCAGATTTAGTCTTTATCCGCCTCTGCCCTTTTTTTTCTCTCTCTTTCTTTTACTTCAGGAATCCTAGAGCAGAACTAAAGTGTGGCGGCCGTCTCAAGCCAAGACGAGCTTTTGGGGAGATCAATAGAAGGCGCGGCAGCAACCGGCACGACCCAATGCATTTCCTCCGCTTCCCCTTTTCTACTTCCTTTCCGGCCTTTTTTTCTTAACTTGTTTATCTAGATTTTCTCGCGACCATCCGTGCTAATAGCGTTAGGCGTGAGAACCGAGGCTTCTTCTTGCATTTTCTCTGTGTGCGTTCTTCGCTCAAGCCTTCCGCGATTCCCGGCGCCTCGTACTTCTGTCACATTTCTTTCCTTCTTTCCCTCTTTACTTATTCTTCGCACGTATCCCTCGGTCTTTCTCCTGCTCTCTCCCTTCCTGTGAGCCAGCAGGAGGTTCATCACCTCGTCTATTTGGTGCAGCATCCTCACATTGAAGGACAGCAGAGCAGATCGAGAGCGACGGACAATGCAGCAAGATCGGTCTGTTTTAATGGTGCACCTGCATAATTATTATTCGCACCTACTATGTTTAAGCTCATCGGGGGTTTTTAGCAGCCAGGTTAACTTGGTTTATGAGCGGCCATATCAACAACATGCAGTGGGGCCACTATTATTATTATTATTATTATTATAATATTATTATTATTATTATTATTATTATTATTATTATTATTATTATTATTATTATTATTATTATTATTATTATTATTATTATTATTATTATTACCTGTGCACTTATATTTACAAGCGAGTTAAAGAACTCCCGGTGTTGTAGGCCCCACTGCGGGGGTCTAGTGGCTAAGGTACTCGGCTGATGACCCGCAGGTAGCGGGATCAAATCCCAGCTGCGGCGGCTGCATTTTCGATGGAGGCGGAAATGCTGTAGGCTCATGTGGTAAAATTTGATTGCACGTTAAAAAAACCCCAGGTGGTCTAAATTTTCAGAGCTCTCCACTATGGCATCTCTCATAACCGTGTGGTGGTTTTGGGACGTTAAACCCCATACATCAATCGATCAACTCCGGTGCTCTATCTTTGGGTGTGTTGTGCCATAGCCTCCTCTATAACTTTGTGCCCGAGCGGTCGGTCCCTCAGCGCCGTCCCCCGATTCTCTCGTTTTGCGCCTCGGCGCTCCGCCAGGAGCGCTCGCATCCCATAATAGCTCGCGCCTCGCTTGCTGCAGCAACAGGCGCACACCGCTACGCCGCGGTTTTCCCGTCGCGCGCAAATTTGGTTTGCCGTGCTCGATGTAAAACTGTGCTTGGCCCATTGTGTTTTCTGCTTGCCCTTGATGTTTTTTCTGGCACAATAGTCTCCCCCAAGAGCTTCGTTAACTGCAGCGCTCGCTGAGACAACCGTGACTGTATCAAGTGCGATTCGGGTAAGTTCTTTGTTAAAAGTGTTACATCGTTAAGACATCCGCTTGCTGCAAGGAATCGTGCCTAAACGCTGTATTTTTGTTATCTGCAGCACTACCGTAAAAAGAAAGGCGACTGCCCATGCATGGTCAGAAATTTGGCTGCGCCCCGAACGCTCCACAATGCCGTACTGCTGCGTACCACGCTGCAAATCATGGAGCGGCCGGAAAGAAACCGGAGTATCTTTTCACGAAATTCCGAGCGACCAAGAACTTCGCGAAAAGTGGCTTAAGGTAATCTCGAGAGACAACTGGACCCCGAACAGCACATCTTGCTATTCTACCGTTTGCAGCCGACACTTCGTCCCGTCCGACTTTAAAGAAGGGTGCACGACGCGAAGACTGAAGAAAGGCTCTGTGCCCAGCGTCTTCCACGAGTACCCGTCGTATTTGCAACCTTGCAAACAAACCGAAAGAAGCGATGCGGCCCTCAGGAAGCGTGCTGCGGCTGTATTAACTGACGAGCCAGCAAGAAAAAAAAGAGCAGTCGGTGGTGGTGCACCACATGTATTTACGGACTTACGACATGACCAGTCGTGCGCATCGGACTCCCAACTTGTTGAAGAAGTGCCCAACTCCAGCAGCAGGACTGACCAAGGCTTCGTACCGAGAACGGCGCAGGTGGATAGAGCAGTGCAAGTAGCCTCACGCATTTCGTTGCCAACCATCGAAAGACGGAAGTGGAAGCGTAAGGAACGCGAACTGAGGGCGCAGGTTGAAAGGCTCAAAGGAACTGTTGAAAAATATAAAAGGGAGCTTCAGAAACTTAAAGAAGACTGCTATGTCCCAGCGTTTTTGCAGGTTGTCGAGCAGGCAAGTGAAAATGAGTTGGCTGCCTCAATACTGCTGGAGCAGGTCAAAAATTTTCAGAAGGTGAAACCGACGTGGTCCGAAGTTACAGTCCGCCACGCAGTGATCCTTCGTAACCTCTCAGCGAGGGCATACGAACACTTAAGGAGCTCAGGGCTACTCCGCCTGCCCTGTCGAAGCACGCTGGAGCGCTTCCTCGGTTCGTCACGCAATGAAGTAGGCGTCACAGACTTGATTAAGCAGAGGCTGTCAGCTGAGCTCGCTTCACACACGAGTGCTCAGTCACAGACGTGCTCGCTCATTGTGGACGAAATGAGGGTCAAGCAGCGCTTACTCTATCTCAAGCAGAGAGATGCCTTCATTGGCGAAGTAGACTACGGTGACTGCTTGCCGCAGAAGCAACCGAGCAAGCCAGAAGAGCCAGTTCTTGCAAACTCGCTGCTTTGCTTCATTTTAAGTGGCTTGTCAACGAGATATAAGATTCCCGTAGCCTATTTTTTTACTAGAAATTGCACCGGTGAAAACCTTCACCAGATCATGATGAACGTACTCAAAGAAGTTGAGAGTATAGGTTTTAGAATCGTGCGGATCGTTACCGACAACCATCGGATTAACGTGAAGGCGTTCCAACTGCTATGTGGGGGTAACCTCAAGCACTGCATACCACATCCAACAAATCAAGATGGCAAACTTTTTCTCGCTTTCGATCAGTGTCATTTAATTAAAAACGTACGGTCACAGTTTCTGTCACGCGATATCGGAAAGGATGGCGAAATAACTGCCCAGTACCTGAAAGACCTCTACAAAATGCAACAGCGCAGTTTTGTCAAGCCAGTGCGGTTCTTGACAAGAAAGCACGTACATCCGACTAGCATGGAAAAAATGAACGTCAGGAGGGCAGTGCAAGTCGTTTCGCCACCTGTGACCGCGGCCCTGAAGCTCTTGGAAGAGCAGGCAGGTCATACATGTGACGCAAGCTTCGCCCACGTTGGTCCAACCGTCGTATTCATGGACACCATGTACCGGTGGTTCACCCTCATGGACGTAAGCAACTGCACCCAGCATTTCCACCAGAACAACCCGGACTGCAAGCAGTAAGAATCCGAAGACGACGAACGGCTAGGTTGGCTTGAAACATCATTTCTTGACTACCTGGCCGAAATCAAGCGGCAGAGCCCGGCTAAGAATTTTCTGACCAAGGAAACGTACGAGGGCTTGCTGATAACAACCATCTCAAACGTGGAGTGCGTTCGGTACCTTCTCACGGTCACACGCTTCCGTTTCGTTCTGACTAGGAAGATGTCCTCTGACCCAATAGAGGCCTTCTTTGGGTGGTTGAGGAAATCTGCAGGCTCGAACGACCAGACAGACGTGAGGGCAGTTTTGTCTGGGATTGAGAAAGCACTGAAGACTGGCATAGCCTGCACGTCCAGCAGCAGCAACGTGATTACTGCAGACAGCAGCAGCTGCTCCACATCAGCACTCCTACAGCGATCGGCAAGAGCAGCGCAAAATGACGGTGAAGCATTTCCAGCAGAATCAACCACGATCCTCGAGGAGAGCCTCGACAGGGGGAAGACGTTGCTCCCAACGCCAGATGTTGCTGCACTAGCAATGGTTGGTGGCTATATTGCAAGAACAGTCCACGAAACCATTTCCTGTGATGAATGCTTCACTTTGGTGACTAAACCAAACACCTCTGCGCCATCGGATGCATTAATTAGGCACCAGGACAGAGGTGGACTCCTGTATCCGTCAACTGAGCTCGTAATGGTTCTAAATTCTCTAAAGAATTACGCGGAAGTTTTCCTCGCAAGAGCGAGAAAGATGAATCAGCCACTGAAGGCTGCCGTTGACAACGCCGCGCAAATACTACAGAAACGTGACAAACTCAAGTGCTCGACCCCGGGACATCATAAAAAACTTTTGGAGGTTGTGCTCGTGAAGTTTCTCCGCCCACTTTTTCTGAACTTCGCGACGAGTGTGACTGACAAACACGACTTGGCAAAAGATTTTCATGTCAAACCATTGTCTCGAAAAGTGCTCAAGCTTTGAGCGCGAAATCAAAAAAAAAGCTCACATTGCATTCTGCATACAGTGCTTGTGTTAAAAATTTGGTGTGTGCGCACTTCTTAACGTATACGCATAATCCAATGCAATGTAGACGGTTTCTAGACCGTCATAAACGCAAGCGTGCATAGGCCGCGTCGTCTGCTGTTATTATGGGATTGGTGCGGCATCTGGCGGCGAGCGCCAAAACTATAAGGGACGGATGGCGCGTATGTATTTAGCGCTAATGCGCGGGCACAAAAAAATATAGGAGGCTATGGTTGTGCGTGTGTGTGCGCGCACCGGTTGTCAACTTGTCTGGCTTGCCTGCGCCACATCGGACTATCTCTACTAGCACGTGTTCCCCTTCGTCGTCCAGCCACTACTCTGTCTATGAACACGGGCTACACTTTTCAATGAACTTTGCTGACTACGCCGATACCTTGCGGGTCCGGCCTTGCTATGTGCACGGCATAGCTATGCTACATGTGTCAAAATTATTCCAAAATTCCAACCAACAGCATGCCTTATAATCACTTAGGGCTTTCGGCCTATAAAACCTCACAAATTATTCACAAAAAAGAGAATTTTAAAAACAAAGCTGACGCAAAAGAAGAAAAAGAAATTCAAGCTGCTGGATACACGCCCACAACTCCAACATCCTCCAGCACGCCTTCTAATTTATGGTAAGCTTCACTGCATAGTATTAAAGCATTGCAGCAAAGCTAACTTTTGAAATCCACTACTGTGCGTGAATGGCGGTGGCTTCTATTAATGCACTTACGGACATACAGTTTGAGCAAAAACGTCAGACCTCGGAGAATTTCGGCGTCCCGAAACTTGAGACATTGTTATACATTGACTCTATGTGGCTTGTAGCGGTACCGTGAAAGCATCCGAACATTATTTTATGAACGAAAAATCGGCAGCTTTGTCGTCCTAATCACTAACGTCTGTCGGAATACTTGATCACATATCATAGTTACCTCATAATAGCCTGTTCACGCCCATTCCATTTTTTTCGAACATGTTTATAGCAATTACCGGCTATGACAAGAAACCTTTCGTGCTACCTGGGTATCGTTATAAGTGGGTTCGACTGCAGTAGCATAGTAGTAGCCATCATGTCAGCCACGTGATCAGAGAGAGAAGTGCATAAAAGAATTAAACCCAAATGATTATGATGATGACGAGGCTAATGATGTTGATTATTATGGTTATGATAAACGGCAGCGATAAAAATGAACTTGACATCGCAAGCCAATCACGTGAATTTGCACGCTTACAGGTTCGCTCTCCGTTTGGTTCTCGTGGTGTGTAAAGCGGCATTCATTTTTTGTACTGAATGTGTGCAGATATTTAACGATAAAATGTTCGTACAATATGTACAGTGTTTTGCTCAATACTTCTGTTATTTTGCTCGGGAGTTAAAACGATGTGACCATTTCCAAAAGCGACACTGTTGTCTCTTATATGTGAACGCAAACAGCGCGCGAACTATCGTGAGCGGCGGAAAGAGTTGATGCTGCTCGCTATGTTTACTCATAGTGGACGTCGGCAGATAAGTGGGCTGCCCGAAATACGTACTAATGGGAGGACGTTCGCCTCAGCAGTACAATGGAACAGCGTGATAGCGCTGCGTTCGCATCACATTTGTCAATCGCTAGCCTCGCTTCGCTTCTGTAAAAACACCGCAATCATGCCGCAAAAAAAAAAAGAAATTCTACGCAGATAACACTGCACGTTTAAGAGCCATCCTACAATCCAAAGTGCAGTTGCAAAGTGCCCACAACGCGTACTTGAAGCAGCGCACGTCCATATACAGGTGTTCACTTCGTGAGCGTTTTTTTTTGTTTTATAGTGATGATGATGATTGATTAATGGGCGAGTCTTTAAACCGCTCACTCGTTGTGAAATTCGCGTGTCTTAAAGCCTGTATTGATTCTATGCTTCCGCCTCACAACGTTCCATTCACTAAAAATACTTTTAGCATTACATGCTATTCTTGTGAGTTTTTCTGGTTCTGTTTTCGTTCGTTTTGTTTTCGAAGCAGTTTGAAGCAATGAAATGCCTCTGCGGTAGGACGTATACTTGCCACGCAGAAGGCTCGGGTTTGTGATAAACGAATTCTTCGACGCTATCGCGTTACTACTTATTGACACTTTGATGAAATCGCATTTCTTGTATATTTCGCGGCCGGGCTCACTTTAGGTGGCTTATAGAGATTGTGACAATCAAGTGCTCAGTAACACCAGGGACGAGAAAGGAACACGAGGCAGGTGCAGTCTGAAAATGTGCTATCCTATACAGTAGGATTGAGCTGTTGATACAACGTGATTACGAGTTTAGATAAGCGCAACCGAAAGAGGGGTCCTTCCTTCTGTCACCTTCAGTCAGTTGCACTGATTGGCCCTCGTGATCATATACACAGAGGCCATACTGCAAAAGCACATCGCTAAGGTTACAGATTCGCGGTTAAATAATCGATTTCTAACTTATGCAACAACATCGATGACTTTCTGTAAGATGATTATTTAACCACCATTCTGTAATTCATGTATTCTAAACTACGTGTGTTTGAACTATGTACACGTGATACTAAATTTTAACTCAGTGGCCGTACCATGTTGCTTTCTCGTCCCTGATGTTCTTGTCCAGTTGAGCATCTGAATAGATTACCAAGTAGCCCAGCGCTCTGTTCTTTTAAAGGTTAGCCTATACATGCAGATAAGTTTCTTTGCGAGAAGCATATGGCACAACTATAGTATAAATCATCATGTGAAGTAGAAAGAAAGAGAGAGATAAAAAGGCAAAGGAAAAAGAGAGACGAACCAGGCTGCACCACATTTGCTAACCTACTCAGGGCAAAGCGAAAGGGGAGGAAAAGTACGCAAACAAGTAGCAGTTGGTTCTTCAATAGGTGTTCCTTCTTTTCATCGATTTCGTAACGAGATAGTTTCTGACATGAAAGGCATCGAGGTTAAGAAAGAAAGAAAGAGAGAGAGAGGGGGGAGAAATTATTATTGTTACATACTTAGTGCAAACAACCTTTCATGCTGAATCCATAACGCATTAAAGTATAAACACACACATACTTTTTTGTGTGACGCAGAACACATGACAAACTCAGTTTCTTCAAAACACTAGTGAGCGAGTGAGAGAAAGAGTAATGAATTCAGCTAAATACCGGCTTCAGTTTAAGTTGAAATGGCTGTGGTCAATAATGTTGCAGCCGTAACTTTAAAAAGCAGCGAATCCTCAATAGTGCTGTGTCTAAGTGCCCACAAAAAAGTCGCAAACCGAAGGACGCACTCCTAAATGAATTGCTGACTCGGCCAACTACCCATCGCTACGTTCGAAGCATTGAAAAAGATCTTTTCTGCCGAGGTTTACGGAAAACTTCGAGAATAGTTCAAAATAATTTGAAAAACTCTTCGAAATAGCTGGAGAATTCTGACTCTTCAGCAAAAAAAAAATATTGGGGATATTTTGTTCTATTTGAAAAGATGGAGGAAAGCAAAACCTGGCGTGCGCATGCCGGACCTTCCTACAAAAACTTCTTTTTTATTATTCTGTTTCATTTTTCTGTTTTTTTTTCTTGACTATAACTTTCTTTCTCTCTTCACACCTTCTTCAGCCGACAACCAACGAAATAGAGGGCGTCTGATAGTGAAAACGACACACACCCACGTTACCGGCGAGCCTTCGAGATTCGCCTGTAACACGGACATAACTTCAAGCTGCCCCTTTCGTCCTGCACCGGTACGCAAAGCAGACCTGAAGCACTTCTTATAAACGTGAGCTCTAAAAGCTTCGTTTTAGAGCTATAGCGTAGCTCTGGGATGCAGCCGTGCTTTTAACAGCATAGCTGTCTAGAAAATTGTTCCGCGGAAGCCGATCCCGAGAACAATCATCATCGTAAACGGGAATGCGTCACAGATATTGGGAGAACATCCACCCCTCGTCCACTGGGGAAGAAAGCTCAACGGATGGCTGCGAAGCGATGGCGGTGAGCTGGAGAGCCCGAGTCCACATACAATCAATGAGATAATAAACGGCAAACGTAACGGTGGCGGCGAGAAGACTCCCAATTGATGGACGGCCTATACGCCAACCACTTGCCCGTAGAGGTGCGACAGTTTCGTTTCAGCACGAGTTTCTTTCTGTCTCTGGAATTCGGACATCTGCGTCATGTCAAACATCGTGTGGCTTAAGTCGAACTTTCTTGCGCTGGGAACCAAAAATACGAACGAAAGTTGTCGAGAGGGGTATAGTTACCTGGAGTTAGAAAAAGCAGTAAAACTTCCCATTACGCAAATATAATGCAATAAGCTCACCGACACAGGGACACTCGTTGTAGACGCTATATGGCAGGTGGCGATTATGATTAATTTGGCTTAACGATTTTGCAATAGGCGCTCCTTTGCACCCCTCACTATTCGCGCGATTCACAAGCAGTGACATCTTTTACAAGTCTACGCTTCTGCCTCACAATACGACGTCCGTTGAAGCGATACTTTGCCCAGCCTGACTAGTCCTTTCAAAGCAGTTTCAAGCAGTGACGCGGATCTGTGATAGAACGCTCACGCGCCCAACCAAATGCCCGGGTTTGATTCCTGCTCAAACCTTGCTGTTCATCTTCGCCTTTTCCGCGATACAGACTTTTTCCCGCTCGCTCATTTAGAACAAACTTAAGAGACAGATTAAATCGCGTAAAGCTGACTGGCGCCAGTTCATGATGGTATGGTCTCCGTTAGTGTAATGATGAATGTAGTGGGTCATGCAAATCTCGGCAAACACATTGTCAGTGCTAGGCACGAGACGCTCGGCCCGGACTGTCGCTGATTTCGCTAGCTAGGCCTACGCTCCTACCTGGTCTCGAATAACAGTTTTGACTGTCTCAGTTCTTTAATATAGTTGATGTAAGAGCCGGACTCTACCTGCTGTCATGACCACTGCATCTGCTACAAGCCCTCCTCCTACGGCTTCCCAGGCCATCGTGTGCTCCGGCGCGGTCCGTCAGCGGGATCCTTTATTATAGTTAGTAACATTCAAACTAATTCATCAGATTAGAAATCCCAGTCGCGTCGCGACTTCTCTTGAGCGTCAACGAGAAAGCATAAGTGACTACATTTTCTTCGTGTTCATGGCCTATGTTACATAATGTTCTGCGTAGTCTTGACACGTACGCGCAATGTGAAGGCCATTCAGTAGCCCTCGGACCCGTAAAGCACCCAAACCAGCTCGCCCAATAAAAACTTTTTCTTCCTTCATTCGACGAGTACGTGATCCAGAATTTCTTTTAAGGATTACGGCTTCGTATCTTCAACGTGGTCGCTGTTCCGTTCGAAGACACCGTCAAAGCTTCTCTTTTCCATCAGACGCACGGAGCTTAAAAACAACGAGATTGGAAGTGAGCGCACATTGCGTATGAGCGATACACAAGAAACGCTTCCTCGAGCACCTTGCACGACTCGCTTAACTTCACTCGAGTATATTCATCAGAATGAGGCTCTAGAATTACATGCGAACCCTCGAAAAAGGCGATCCGTATCAATAGCTCCAAGTTCTTTTGCGTATCGAGTTCAGTACAGCTTCAGGCGTTATAGAAGGTCAGAGGTTGTAGTGACTCTAGTATGACGAAGTATAATTTTCAGCTCCATGAACTTCAAAACAAGGTTTCTTGGAGCTTAAACGCGCCAAGAAAATGGCAGCAAGTGATGCAGCAGTGTAAATAAAAAAAATTGAACTTGCGTGAGAAACGGGGTGTGTCACGTAATGCTCACTGGTGTTAGCCTACATCGCGAAGGTGATGAACAATATTGACGTTTATACATACTAATTTATCAGTCAAGTAATTCCAGTCGCGTCACGACATCATCTAGCATAAGTAGAAAAACAAACGTGCGAAAGCTTTCCGAAATTTGACAATATGCGCCACATATTGTTCAGTTGCAAGCTACGTCAAGCTTCAGATAAACTGTTTGAGTATTACGGTTGAGTATCGGCACCTTCGATGAATTCGGTTCTTTTCTCTAGATTGTCTTTGAAGCTTTTCCCATCAAATCAGATTCGCAGTAGGGCGAGTTATCTATCAACTCTTCTTCGATTGCGCTGCACGACAAAGAACTCTTGTACGCTAATGGATAACTTCTTTTTGGTTCTTCGTCTTGCTGATCATAGGCTTTCTTGTGTATAACCACGCTAGTGTACGTGTGTGTTCTGTGATTTTGAATGAAGCTTCAGTTGTGAAGCCGCTTGCGCCCGTGAAGTTAAAGCGTCTTTTCGTCGTCTTTGTCGCGTTTTTCTAAAGACATGTTTTTCCCAACGCACGCAAACCGAGATTCGAAGTGAGTTAGGCGTCGACAAAACAAAAGAGACGCTCCTTTCCCGCTTCGCGCGGATAGGTTCATCGAAATGAGCTCATCTAATTACCCCTCCGCACAGGCGATCCGTATTGATCCCTTAGAGTTCGGTCGTGTACCAAGTTCTATAAGACAGTGTTCGTCATCATCTTCTACAATGAGAGTTGCTCTACGTTGTAATGACTGTAGGATGAAGAGTAGGATACAGCTTCACGAAACCTTAATTTTTTTCTCTTTTTTCTCCCTCTCTGCCTTCTTTTTGTATTTTCCAGTTTCGATGCCTTTTTTGCTCTTCATTTCAATTTTTCTTCCCATCTCCTTCCATTTAACGCTTGCTGCCTCTTTTCTGTTTTTAAATATTTCTCTTATTTAAAGTGCTCTGCGCTTAATATGATTATCAAGGACCTCGCCAAACAACAGGAAGCAGACTTCTCTTTGGCTCGAGCACGCGCTCGGATGGCTATGCTGTGTGTGGTTTCGCCTTCGTTACGCCAACTGGCGACGACTGCATGCTACAGCCTGCGCCGCTAAAATTCTCCGCTCTTGATAGAACACTGCAAATAGGCACTTAATAGAACACTGCAGTGTTTTTACCTTCGTGTGCAGATGTTTGCATGACTGTGTATGACTAACTAGCTCAAACCAAGGCCTTGCCCTGAACGCAGCTTCATAGCGTGTAATATACTAGGTGTGTATAATTCTTTAAGGGTTGCGGGCTCCGTATTGTCACTTTCAACGTGTTCTGTTTTTTTTTTCGAGGGCCTCCTCTAAGCATTAGCATTTTCTCCATCAAGCAGGTTTAGTGTGGAGAAGGCTAGGCTCGATGCGAACGCACATTAGTCATGCGGGGTACAAGAGAAACACTCCTTCGAGAACTTCGCACGGTTCGCTTAGCTTCGCTCGGACGAATTCTTCAAAATGAGGCTGTACAATTATATGCACACTCTCCAGAAGGGCGATCCGTATTGATACTTTCAAGTTTTGTCGGGTATCAAGTTCAGCGAGATTTCCGGGGTTGAAGAGGTGCTCTATATTGAAGTGACTTTACAATGATGAAATGTAGGTCGCAGTTCGAGGAACTTCAAATGAAGACATCTAGGTCCGAAGCAGACGAGCTCAAAAACATTGCTGATAGTGTTCCTTCCTCTTCGCTCCTTTGTCCCATTCTAGTCCACGTTTCGATGTATGCGCATCTACAACCAACTAGCTCACACCAAAGATTCACTCAAAACGAAACTTCGTAATGGGTTAACTAGCGAAACTCTCCGGTGTATGATCGTATTACCCTGTAAGGATAGCTCGCGCAATGCTGCACAGAATTAGGGCGGTACCGGTTGCGAGCCTATATCTCGTCTTCCAGCCAGGGGATGCTGGCTTTCGCTTCGGGGTTCCTTCTTTTCGGGAGACGAAACGCGTCGAGCGCTGGCGCGAACGCCAGCTTCGAGGCCGCTCTCGTGTCACTGCTCATTACTTCCAGATGGCGCTTCGCCTAATCTTCTCTCCTCTCTAGTCCCTTCCTGTCTCACCATCTTCTTCTTTTTATCTTCGTTTCGTGTCCGTGTCTCTGCTTGGCGAGTAACAGCTCGGAGGGTACGTGCTACGTCGTCGTACTTCTTTTTATTCATTCTTTTTTTTTTGTTCTGATCACATCTAGAAGCGCCACCGGGGACACACGTACCGCGTGGAAGAAGGAAAAAAAAAAACGTGAGCCACTCGCCAGAGCCGGTGTGGTCCGGTACGTCCCCTAGCGGCAGTCCTCTCGTATAGTTACCGTGTGATTGATTACGTAGGCAGGCGTTTGATGCGGTGATACGGTGTATCATGCTTGGATGGGAATAAACGAAAATTCAATGTGTTGCTGGAAGGAAGTACTTGGATGTGAATAAACAAATATTTGAAATGTTACCGTAAGAAGGTACGCGTGCGCTGGTGCTTCGGTCATCTCTGCCGGAGCAAAGGATGGTTAGGTTGTTTTTTGATGGAAAGCATTACATTACGAGTCTTTTCTTTTTCCAGTTCGTGTCAAGCAAGAAAACGTCTTACGAACCATCTTACAACGAACGTTCACGAGAGAAGGACAGACGAGAAGCGGGATACTATGTGAAGCCAGTGTTGGGACTCCGGGTCCTGCCGGTCTCGTTCTCGGTAGCTGGCCCCGTCGCAGGATCCATCGTCCAACAATTCAGCGAGAAGAAGCGCCCGAACGAACAACAGAGATTTATTTACATGTGGAGAAGTGGTCAACTGACCCAAAGAGAGGAGAGTGCGTGCGATACAAAACGTCTTCGGCATTTTATAGCGCCACGTTGTTGACACTGGGCGCCTTGTCCGCATCGTCAGCCAATACGGTGTCACCGGCACCTCGGCCACGAGGGAGGGGAAAACATCTCTCCCAACACAATGAGTGGCATAACCCAACACGAGGTCCATATATGGTCCCGGCGCCCCAAAATGTTACCAAATATGGTCACGAACGCACAGCAGACCCCGTAGCTCTCCCGGCGAGGAGGAACCCAAATGGGGAGGTGGGGGTGGACGACACCGTCAGGTCAGGAACCGGTTCTCCCCCAGACTCTCCCTGCTTGGCTCCCCAGGGCCGGTCGTAACAGTCTCTCGCGCGGGGGGGGGGGGGGGTGAAGATCTCGATGGGCTGAGGTTTGCAGCCACTGTCCGGAGAGATCAGCGCCGGCAGTCGGTTTGGTGACGACCGTCTTTGATGAAGTAGAGGGCAACACCTGCTTCATTGAGGGCTCAACAGACGTCACATACGCACATGAAAACACAACTACTCAGCCGGTGAGCGCCGGACAATTCCGCCAAACTCCACCAGGCAATTTTCCCCTTTAACTGATATTAAAGGAAATACACAATTTATTCAAAATGTTACTCACACTTTAAGGTGACACAAAACAATAACACTGGAAGCACACCGAACCCGAAACCCTGGATAGCCGTGTCTTCAACGTTTTCAAACAAGTACACCTAAAAGAGTAAAAAAAAACAATCACTAGCTCTTGTCTAGGTCAGGAAAAAAAAATGCCAGAGTTCTCGAGACATCCTCTCGCGTCAGGGGCATCGACTTAAGCCATCAGCGTTGCCATGGAGTACACCCTTTTTGTAGCGTATTTCAAACGTATATTGTTGCAACACGAGGCTCCAACGCAGCAGGCGGCCGTTCTTAGAGGACATGGTCTGTAGCCAGGTGAGAGGACAGTGGTCCACTTCCACAATGAACTTGCTTCCGGCAATATAACAAGCCAGTTTCTGGACTGCCCAAACCAAGCACGCACATTCCTTTTCGCTAGCGCTGTAAACCTGCTCGCGAAGGGTGAGTTTCCGGCTAACATATAGGACGGGATGCTCTTGATCCCCCTCATCCCTTTGACTAAGAACTGCCCCCATGCCTCTATCACTAGCGTCGCATTGGACTATGAAAGGCCTCGAGTAGTCCGGTGAACTAAGCAAAGGTTGGCTCGACAAGGCCGCTTTCAAAACGTGGAAAGCCTTTTCTTTCTCCTCATCCCAGTCGACCATTTGGGCTCGGTCTTGCGCAACGCGTCAGTAAGAGTGCTGGCAATGTCGGAATATCTAGGGATGTACTTACGATAGTAACCAGCTATTCCAAGAAAAGCCCGAATATCGGTTTTCGTTCGGGGTTGGGGAAAGTCTCGGATAGCTGCCACTTTCATTTCAGAGGGACGGCGATGCCCTCGACCGATAACATGCCCGAGATAGAGTACCTCTGCTTGTGCTAGCTGACACTTGGGCGCCTTTACCGTTAAACCTGCTTCGCGTAGGCGTGTCAGTACTGCTCTCAAATGCGCCAAGTGTTCTGGCCAGGACGAGGAATACACGGCGACGTCGTCCAAGTAAGGCAATGCGAAGTCCTCTTGACCCCGCAAAACCTTATCCATTAAGTTTGAAAAACAGTAAGGCGCGTTCTTTAGGCCGAAACTCAACACTTTAGGGCGGAATGTCCCCAATGGTGAAATAAATGCAGCATACCGGCTCGCCCTCTCGGTGAGCGGCACCTGCCAGTAACCTCTCACTCGGTCTAGCGTTGAGATAAATTGCGCGCTGCTTACCCTCTCGACGCGTTCCTCAATGTGGGGAATTGGGTATGTCTGATCCTTGGTGATGAGGTTTAACTTACGATAGTCTACGCAAGGACGCGGATCTTTGCCGGGTACCTCCACAAGAATTAACGGGGAAGTGTAATCACTTTCACACGGCTCAATCACGCCCAATTCCAGCATCCTGTTAACCTCTGCTTTTATTAGCTCAAGCCGACGAGGTGACACCCGATACGTCTTAGATCTTACCGGTTCCGACGAGGTAAGCTCTATGTCATGAGTGAGGACGGACGTCCGGCCTGGCTCGCTTACAAATCTGTCCTGAAACTCGGTCAAAAGACCACGCAATTCCTGCTTCTGCTTCGTTGTCAGCTGTGACTTTGACACTAAATCCTCAACTCTTTTCTCGATCGGGACTTCGTCCGATTCTGGAGCTAATTCAGGAATTTCTGCCGGAACCTCTTCCGGAACATTTAAAGTCATGTTCACGATGGCTTCCCTCTCTTTGTAGGGTTTGAGTAAGTTGCTATGATACACCTGGTGTGCCTTACGACTTCCTGATAATTTTACCACATAGTTGGTGTCAGACAATTTTCGAGTAATCTCGGCCGGGCCGACCCATTGCACTTCAAGCTTATTCTTTTGGGAGGGCCTCAACCACATGACCCTGTCTCCTACAGCAAAGTGTCGTGCTTTAGCGGTCCGATCGTAGTAAAGCTTAGCCTTCTGCTGTGCTTTGGTCATCGCACTCTCGGTCAGTTCTTGGGCTGTTGTTAGACGATCCAATAAGGTGAGGACATATTCCACTACTACAGGATCATCACCCTGACCTTCCCACGACTCTCTCAGCATACGAAGAGGAGACCGCAGTCTGCGGCCGTAAACAAGTTCCGCTGGCGTAAACCCTGTTGTCTCATGTGGTGCAGTTCTTAGTGCAAACATCGTTGCAGGTAAGCACCTTTCCCAGTCAGTTTTTCGTTCAAAACATAAGGCTCTTAACACTCGCTTCATCACGGAGTGAAGCTTTTCTATCGAGTTCGACTGCGGATGGTACACTGAACTATGCAATAATTTCACGCCACACCGCTCTAGAAAGGTTGTCGTTAAGGCACTCGTGAAAATGGTGCCCTGGTCTGATTGTATCTCGGCAGGAAAGCCTACCCGGGCAAACACGGACAGAAGTGCGTTCACTACTTCGACGGAACTTAGCTCTTTTAGCGGGACCGCCTCTGGAAATTTAGTAGCTGGGCAGATTAAGGTCAGGATGTGACGGTCGCCTGAAGTTGTCTTGGGCAAAGGACCTACTGTGTCGATTACCAACCGACGAAAGGGTTCCGTGATTACGGGTACCAGCTTCATTGGAAATTTCGCCTTATCTCCCGGCTTACCCACTCGCTGACACACATCGCAAGATTTTACAAACCTCTCTACATCTTTAAAGCATCCAGGCCAGTAGTATTCCTGTAAGAGACGATTTTTCGTCTTCTTTACGCCTAAGTGGCCTGACCATGATTCTCCATGCACCAAACTAAGCAAATCCTGTCGATACGCCTGAGGTACGACTACCTGGTCAAATTCTACTCCTCGCCTATCTAGATATTTTCGATAGAGTATGCCGCTCCTCTCTTGGAATCTCACATTTCGTTTGGCGATTCCCTCTTTCGAACTGTCCTGGAATTGCTTAAGCGTTGGGTCACCCTTTTGTTCGGTTATTAATGAAGCGGGGCTCACCTGCAGCAGCCGACTGAAATTATCCGAAGTTGGCATGACACACAACTCTTTTGTAGTTCCTAGTACCTGGAATGTGTCACCCTCTGTGCTATCCTCTGTACTACCAGGAATCGGCTTGGGAGCAATGGCATTCTCTATTTGCTCCGTCAACGAGGCGTAATTGACCCCTTCCGATTCGGGAGGAGGTTCAACGTCGCCTTTAGGAATGGTTGCCTCCGCGACTACGGCTTCTGCAGCCTGTTCTCGCACAAGTCGATTTGTTTCCGTGGTGTCCAACTCGCAACCAGGCCCGTTGTCGATTTGAGGCTTGTTTGCCTCAGTGAATGTTGCTCTCGCAGCCAGCGCACGTGCCTTTGATCTAGTCAGTGCCTGCACTATGCCTTCTCCCAACGTTAGACCTTTCTCCTTCAGCATTTGATCTGACTTATTTGAAAATAAGTAAGGATACTGAGGGGGTAGATATGGTGATACCGCGGCTTCTGTTTCCAATGTTCCAAATGGGCCTTTAAGGACAACTTTAGCTACGGGAAGGCACTGACTGTTTGCTTCTACGGCTTGTCTAATCCAGGCACAGTCTCCTGAATACTGTCCGGACTGAACAAAAGACGGATGAACTACGTCCATAGTGGCTGCGGAGTCTCTAAGAACCCGACACTGCTTGCCGTTCACGGTAAGGTCGTACATATAGGGCTCTAACAACTTCATGTTCTCGTCGGCTTCATTTATAGATAAAAAGGCCACCTTTTCTTTCGGGCAGTCTTTCGCGAAGTGCCCTGTTTCGTGGCAATTGAAACAAGCAGCCGGTTTTCTCGCCTCAAATTTCCTTTTGCTTGCCTCTGCCGACGCCCCATGGTTAGATGAATTGTTTTCCTCACCCTTTTGTGCGAGACTTGTCGGTTGTTTTCTAAACGGCGCCTTATTCGGCCGTAGGAATTTTTCCCTTTTAGGCTCGCTGTTTGCCCCGAGGGCGCGGCGCGTAACGAATTCTTCAGCGAGCTCTGCGGCTTTTGTTACGGTGTTCACGTCTGGTCTATCCTGAACCCAGAACCTCACTTTTTCTGGTAACCTTTGATAGAATTGTTCCAGACCGATACACTCGAGCACCTTGTCATGATTCCCATACGCCTTTGCCTCTTTCAGCCACTCCCCCATGTTGGCCATTAACTTGTAAGCAAACTCCGGGTATGAATCATTGCTCTCTTTTACGGCGTTGCGAAATTTTTGTCTGAAACCTTCCGCTGACAACCTGTATTTCTTGAGAAGGCTCGACTTTACCTCACTGTACTCGTCAACCTCCTCTTTCGTGAGGCGCGCGATTACTTCTGAGGCCTCCCCCGGAAGTAGGGACAACAAGCGTTGAGACCATGTATCCTGGCTGAAACCTTGCCTTTCACAAGTTCTCTCAAAGTTGACGAGGAACAGCCCAATGTCCTCCCCTAGCTTGTACGATCTCATTAGGTCCGTCATTTTGAACCTGACCCGCTCTGCTGTACCGGATGCCTCGCTGCCTCCTGTTCTACTATTATGGCTAATCTCTAGCTCGAGGCGCTTCATTTCAAGCTCGTGCTTTCGCATCTTATCTACCTCAGCTTCTGCCGCTTTCCTTTCGGCCTCGGCCGCCTTTCTTTCGGCCTCGGCCGCTTGCCTCTCCTGAATCTCCTCGACACATTCTGACAGCTCGTCATCCTCCGCCCCCAAAGCGAGAATCGCCTCTATCAGCTCTGGCTTTCTTTGAGAGTCCGACACCTCCAGATTCAACTCCCTGGCAAGTAGCAACAACATGGACTTTCGCAGGGATTTCAGATTCATGGCTGCTTCCAGTACCGCTGTCTCTGTTCCACAAAGATTCCTGTTCTGCAACTAATTAACCTTGACGGCAACGACAGCTCTAGATACCTGCCTTGCCTCAAGTTTTCCGTTAACTTAGTCTACAAATAAAGCTTCAAAAGCTCTTACACGGAATCCTGCCCTGTCACGGTTAACCTTGACGCCACTGACAGAAAGAGCTTAACCAAGCTATCACACAATTTCTGCCTGACGCAAGTTACCTGTTAACCTAATGACCAAGACAGCCCCTCTCTACCAGCTTTTACTTAACACATAGAGTAAATGCCTGGTAAATGGTAGAACGCCGGCACTCACCCAGTTCGCAGTCATGTCTCCGGCGTCGTGCTTCTCTCAGAAGTGCCGTTCGATTCCCTCTGGAAGTCGATGAGCTCTTGTAATCCTTCTCCTGTCGTCCCGTTGTTGAACTTCGGGTTCACTCCGTCCAGTGGTCGCTTTCGGGGTTATCAGCATCCCGCCGCTGCCATCCAGTTGTTGGGACTCCGGGTCCTGCCGGTCTCGTTCTCGGTAGCTGGCCCCGTCGCAGGATCCATCGTCCAACAATTCAGCGAGAAGAAGCGCCCGAACGAACAACAGAGATTTATTTACATGTGGAGAAGTGGTCAACTGACCCAAAGAGAGGAGAGTGCGTGCGATACAAAACGTCTTCGGCATTTTATAGCGCCACGTTGTTGACACTGGGCGCCTTGTCCGCATCGTCAGCCAATACGGTGTCACCGGCACCTCGGCCACGAGGGAGGGGAAAACATCTCTCCCAACACAAGGAGTGGCATAACCCAACACGAGGTCCATATATGGTCCCGGCGCCCCAAAATGTTACCAAATATGGTCACGAACGCACAGCAGACCCCGTAGCTCTCCCGGCGAGGAGGAACCCGAATGGGGAGGTGGGGGTGGACGACACCGTCAGGTCAGGAACCGGTTCTCCCCCAGACTCTCCCTGCTTGGCTCCCCAGGGCCGGTCGTAACACCAGCAAAACACGCAAAGAGCAACAGCCGTCAAGACTCAACACAAGGCACACAACCGCGCTATAAGGAAAACAAGATCGGAAATTCAGGTATGGAATGTCAATACAACACACGTAAATGTGCACATGCGTATACCGGCTTTATACTGAAACAGAAATTAACGCAAACAACATGCGAGCCTCCACATAAGTCTACGCCTGTTGCTCTCAAATGGGATGCCGTGGAGCTTAGGCATTCCGTGAAGCCGTCTCAGGGGTTCCGCGATGCCGTGGCCCACAAAAGAAAAAAAGTTTTTGGAGTCAAGTCTTGACCTATTCCCCTTTCCAGGTCCTGCTCCAGGAACTGCAGCAACATTCTGAACAAGATCACTTCGGCTGCGCCAACGCCTGAAATACAAGCTAAGCCTGCTACGTCAGCCACAAGCATTTTCTTGACGTGTTCTGTCTTCCTTTTCACGCGGTAACCACCGCGTCTCGCAGTCCCCCCCTCCCCCTCTTTTTCGCATCTTCCCACCAAACGGCGCACCATAACTTCGACCAGTACACAAAAAGTGCCCGACAAATCGACGGCTGAGAAGCACTGCTTGGACAGTTCTTTTTAAGGGACGTGATTCCACTTACATTTTTAAACGAAAAGTTGTATAAAAACGTTTTGAACAATATGACGAGACCAACAAGTTTGTTTAGGTCCATGCTGAATAGATGCTTATGAGTGGATAGACAAGGCTTAAAAAGAAGTAGACAGTGAAGTGTTAGAGAGAAGCGCTGTACTGTCTAGGTGTCTGCAATCTGTCATATGTATGCCGATGTCCTTCAAAATCTCTTCAGCAAAGTTAGCATTGCTATAAGCAACAAGCCGTGGTATAAGCAGTGTAACAAACGTAATTTTGGTGGCCCATGTTCAAAGGAACTGAACTCTAAACCAGATTTTGGTGAACCAGGATAATGTTGCTCCATAGCAGAACTGTGGTTTCTCCCAATGCTTGCAAAAAGAACAAAAAAAAACTTGGCTGATCCTCCGGTCATAGGAATCGGTATAATAGGAAAGTGAAAAGTGTCTCTACATAAGTAGTTCTCATAGTGTAACGATGTATACGAGATCCTGTACAATGTGTGTTGGTGCTTAGCAGCTAGACGCCGTTAAATGTGGATACCCCCTCCCCCCCCCCCTGTTGACACCTATAGTGGCACATATCTATCGCGACAACGCGCGCCCATGATCACAATTTAACCGAAGTGATAGCTCAGGTTTTCAACGTATATATACACCTGGACACAGGGTAATGCTGATCTCGCACAAGGATGACATCACCAAGGATATATTGAACAGCGGTACTCGATATACGCGTCTTCAAAGCGTTGTCAGTTAAGAAAACGGACTGTTCCGCATATTCGTTATCGTTTTAGAAGCCTTGCACGGCATTTCCTGTATCTTTGTGCTAATGTCGCCAGGTTAGAAAATAATGTCCCGTCGTGGTGCTAGGGCCAAGTGAAGCTGCGAATTCCCAATTTTGGTCGCGCAATCTATCTATCTATCTATCTATCTATCTATCTATCTATCTATCTATCTATCTATCTATCTATCTATCTATCTATCTATCTATCTATCTATCTATCTATCTATCTATCTATCTATCTATCTATCTATCTATCTATCTATCTATCTATCCGTCCGTCCGCCCGTCCGTCCACCTGCCTGCCTGTATAGATAGATCGATAGATAGATAGATAGATAGATAGATAGATAGATAGATAGATAAAAAATGAACAGACAGCGTCGATTAATTAAGACAGCACAATGAACAACGGGCAAGATTGATTGTCCCAGCTTCTCTTCTGAACTTTAGCTTCGTCATCGTGCATTCCGCGCCAAGAAGATAAAGGCTTCCCGAAGACTGCAGTGCTACGGAATGATTTAATGAGCACAATGCTAGTATTGGAAAAGAACGCTTCGTGTGCTAAAGCGGCTCAAAATAAGCAGCAAGAGAGCCTTATTAACGCGCACATAATTACTGAACGCGTTCTAGCGACAAACAAGAACACTCACGAATCAGCCCTGTCCTTAATTAAACGCACAACTCCCGCAAATCGCATTACTGCAACCCGTATTTTAGCTGGGACAAATCAATTCTCTTTTCGAGTTTCCATCCTTGAGGAAACTTCCCAAACTGCATTATTAATTGTAAAGTTCCAGTGCAGCGAATAAGACGATGAATACAAAGATCCACTTGTATGAAGGCGTTGCAACGAGCTCTTCGTTGCCAGGAGTATAGTTATTGAATACGTGAGCATTTACAACGTACCAAAATAGCAAGGATACTCAGAAAATGCATGCTTTCTAGCCCTCTCACGCTCTCCTACATACGCTCCATGCACTCACTCACTCACTCACTCGCTCGCTCGCTCGCTCACTCACTCACTCACTCACTCACTCACTCGCCAACTTCGAGCAAATGGCGAGACCGGGAGATGTGTTGTGGTCGTAGGAGGTACTCTATCACGGTGGCCACTCTAGGTACAAACATGCAAGCCTACTTCAGAACGGAAACTGAAAAAATAAAATATACAATCACCTAAATTGAAATAGAAGTGAAGTCAATCTTCCTTTATTTCTTTTCTGTCGACGTATTTAACTTGCCCTGCATCCCTTCGAAAGCTTTCTACACCAAACGTGGCTTTGAAACGCCTGCGGGATCGAAGACATCGCGAGCTTTCCGCACTTCGCCACGCTTCATGCAGCCTCCTTGATCGGCCCACGTTTGACCATGCGACAATGCTATGTGATGATGACGCCATCGTGTGATCTCACGTGACCATGACGTTGCAAGTTGTGGCGACTTATGTCGTCATTATGAAGTCACATGGTCACTTTATTGTGTGATGACGATGTTTTTTTCATCACTCTTGTTGATGCCGCCGGCGCAGAACGCTGACGCCGCAAACGCCTACGCTCAATTTTTGTGATTGACGAAGCATATAAATCTTTCGCCTTCAAAAGTGTAGTTTTTTTTTCAAGGGCTTCGTCTCACAATACAGGTCAACAAAAGTAAGAAGCTGCTCTAACTGGAAAGACACCTAACTTAATTATGCATATGACCATAGCATGGATTCTCAAATTGGGTTTCCATGGAAACCAGGGGCTCTGTGAAGCGTATTTCGGTGTTCCGCGAGCAGTGATAACGAACAAGAACCACTTTCCTTTTATCCCAGTTATCACAGTTCTCACCTAATTTATGAGTTCAACGAGAAAACTTGCAAGAAAGTTGTTATTTTATAAAGAAATTTTGACAAATTGGTGTTTTTATCGTGCAGTAATATTGCGCAGTACACGGGCCTCTATTATTTTGCCTCTACTCTCCGAAACATTATGATTTTTCTCGTGCTAAAAGTAGATGAAACGTTGGAGGTTCCACGCCGCTCTGGAATAGACATGGGGGTTCCCCAATGCCAGAAAGTTTGAGAATACCTGCACCATAGCATTGTGATCACATCCGGATAGAGCTCCCTTGTATTTAAGGATTGAATGAATGAATAAATAAATAAATAAATAAATAAATAAATAAATAAATAAATAAATAAATAAATTGAAAACATTTCTTTCCAACATAACATTAGGGCATGACTCCCGGCTATAGAAGCGTACAAATGCAGAAAAAAGGTCTGTGGGGTACCACACACAACACAGCATACACATAAATGTATAAGCCTCACCATACTAATGCCCCGCCGCGATGGTCTATATATAGTAGCTAAGGTACTCGGCTGCTGACCCGCAGGTCGCGGGATCGAATTCCGGCTGCAGCGGCTGCATTTCCGATGGAGGCGGAAATGTTGTAGGCCCGGGTGCTCAGATTTGGATGCACGTTAAAGAATACCAGGTGGTCGAACTTTCCGGAGCCCTCAACTACGGCGTCTCTTATAATCATATGGTGGTTTTGGGACGTTAAACCCCACATATCAATCTAACCATACTAATATGGCAGAATAAGTCTTTAGAGTGTTTCGGCCAGAGCGAACTAACCAGCATCGCGCTCTCTGCGCGGAAAACGCAGGCGTCGCCTTACTTTCACCCAGCGTGAGGAAAAAAGAACACATCGCGAAGGGAACAGCGGCCGGGTTGCCCTCTCATTTGCATTTAGAGAAACCAAGTTTTCCTTAATTGGCATTCGCACTTAAGGCCCTCGCGCTCACTTAGCGCGCCTCGCTGCACGTGAGAACGCACACATTCTAACACAGCCACAACACGCATTTTCCTTATTTTTCTTGGCAGCGCCTTCACCATCATTTTAGCATCTGCTAAACGAGTTCCTTTTTAAAAAGTCGACTGTTACGCATCCATTCGCTCCAGTAGCACCACCTGATTCCACGCGTTAGCTCTAGCACGTGATCCTTTGTTCGTTTACACTTATCCCACCCGCGAGATTAGCTCTATAGCTTTCACACTTTACAAGAAAGTTTGATTCTATGCCTGTCAGGCGCAAGCTATGATGGGGTGCAGTGTCTAAAACGTGTCGAATTCACGCCGCATAATTACAAGGCACTCAATCTATCTCCATAAAGCCATACGTCCTTCTGTGCAACTTTCAGTGATTAATTTTAATTAGCGAGTAATTTAGGACGTATATTTAACGAAAGTACAGAATTATAGTTTTCGTCTAAAAGATCAAATAATATGCTCTAAACGCTTGCCCAGTCAGCATTCTGGTTGTGTTCGTTTAGAGGAAAAAAGAAAAAAACGCCAGGCCTGCGTGGAACGTGCAGCACAGTCACAGCGCTACAAGAACGGCCTTTCAGACGCTTTTCTAAACACTCTTTGCAATGCTACAAGCACACCGCTGGGTGCTTGTACCACTGCACCATAAATAATCATAAATTTTGTGTAGTAGGCCAGCATTCAGTTATACTTCATGATTCTTAGTAGAAGCTTGGTATCCACTACACACTTGTTTGAAATGTTGTGTATTTTTATGCAGTGACTGACAACGATGAAGAAATATGCCGAAAGTGGGTATGCGCCACAGTTAATAGGTGATCAAGAACAAGTTTTATAATTGGTTGGAGAATTGGAGGGCCCACTCATAACGCAATTCGCTTTGTGCGATGCCTGCCTGTTATTTTGCTGCTCTAAAACGCTTTATTACACACACTAAAGCGATTACTTCTTCGACATCAAGCCTGCCAAAGGCCAGTTTAGAAACGAGTTCTAAGAACTGGCGCGGCCCAGTGGCAGAATACTGGACTGGCACGCAGCGAATCCGGGTTCCAATCCCATTGTGTCATTAGTGTCTATTCGTTTACCGAGTTCCTAGCACTGGCGTGGCTCAGTGGTAGAATATTGGGCAGGCACATTGCGGACCCGGGTTAAAAACCCATTGTGTCGTTGGTGTTTTTATTTACAAAGTTTTTTTTTTTCGTTGAATAATGGTTACGGACACCAGCGGCGGCGGCGGACAATTACGGCGCCGCGCGTGACCCGTGTTCTGACCTCACAACAGTTTTCGCTCTAATATAATACATTTGTAGTTGGTTCAGGAACGTGGCCCATCGAACAATTGTCGAACGTGGTGGCGCCTCCAGCAAAGCGATTCGCCACGGAATTGCGCGGCACAATGAAGTTGTACTATACCACGAATCGTCCTCTCTGGATGCCTGTACAAACGTGTCCACCGAGTTTCAAGCCATTTGAAAAACCAAGCGGTGCATAAAGTTGCTTGCCAACCAACCCTGACGTGCCTTTGTAGATGATGTGTACACGTCACGGCTGAAGATGCGGCACTTTTCACACGTTCAAGACCGTCTGCTTATGCCTAACCTCCTCACCGTTTAGAACGTTTGTTTTTACTTTTCACAGCCGCACGATAATCCGTTGGTTTCTAGCATTTGAGCTCACAGTACGTCTCCTTGTTACGAGCTTTCGCATCTGAAAGATGAACTGTTTCTTTCTACAGATATATATATATATATATATATATATAGGCATGGTGGTTGAGTGGCAGGCATGGTAGTTGAGTGGCCGTAGCGTTGCATATAGTCTAGTTTCGGCCTAGAGTCTGGCCTTCATCAGGCCAGACTCTAGGCCGAAACGTCGAAATAAACCACGTTGTGACCGCTCACGGAGGATCTACTAGACTATATATATATATATATATATATATATATATATATATATATATATATATATATATATATATATATATATATATATATATATATATATATATATATGCAAGGCGCGGGAACTTGGTGCAATCTAAGCCGAACGAAGTAACACCTCCTTTGCATATCCAAGTCCCGTTACTGCCCTTTCTTTCCCACACCTTCCTAAAAGGCAGATTCAATTAGCACGTCGCTGTGCACTTTGCACGGGGAATTGATTTTGTTACGGCTTTTTTTTTTAGCTCTCTTTCTGGAGCTCGACAATTTAGGCGGCTGGCGTAACAGCGCTGAAGAGCAGCGCGAATGAGACAGAACACATTGCTATGTTGTCGTTGTTTTTTTTTTGTCTGCAGACGGCGCTGTACAAAGAAAGACACCTTCACGAAGAAACGTACGCGATGAATTATTGCGTTTTCCTTGCGAGCTGAAGAAAACGAAAGAATAACAGTCACTTGAAGTTTCTTTTATTTTTTTAAGCGAGTGTTTGATCAGATCTGGACTCTGGGAGAGTGAAACAGAAAAAGGGCTTAAGAAGACGCTGAACTGCTTCCTTCCTACATAACGTGTTTCACGTACTTCTCACCGGTTCAAACGTTGCGCACTTGGGAAACTCCATATTGCTCGGTGCGAAGTCCCGTAAAACGAATCCCGTGAAGGTAGGTAGGTAGGTAGTCCCGTGAAAGCGAGCAATTTGAAGATTCGGTTGAAAACATTTTCACAGCACTCAGGCATCCGATGGCGTTGGTGCATTAGGCACCCTATATTTCGTAGTTTTTCAGCTACGCCATCTATCGGCTTCTTTGCGAAATCAGCTGCGAACGATTGTCGACAGAATTTGCGAGTCAGCTATCGGTCGAAATACCAAATACGCTGCTCGAAAAGCAAAGAACCATGCTCAATGTTTGAGAAAGCATATTTTAATGTTGCTGCGTCCTTATTACTTTCGTCTCAATTAATAGCTTTAAAAATAGGAAGTAATTTACCGAAGCCCCTCAGTCGCCTTTATATTTACGGACAGTTCGCCTTCATAGAAAGTTCCCATTCACAGACAGTTGACCTGATTAGGGACACTTTATGTTAAGATAAAGCCAAATGGTCAACTCGGACATTTCATCTTTACGGTAGTGCGGTGTACCAGTTCAAGTACAACGAACCAACTCCAGCAATCTTCAACAGGTGAGCTATTTCACCTTGCGACGTTTCATTGCTTCCTGAGCGCGTTATCATCGTTGTTTCCTGTAGAAAATGAGGTGCTGAGCACGTGGGTGAGGGTTCGATACCCGGCTTTGAGGAAAGAAACAGTTTAGAGGGAGTGTGACGCGGTGTCATAGAAAGAAAGAAGAGTAGAAGGTCAGCTACCCAGACGCAAAGCTTCGCTTGCCCACATTTTTCCCATAAAAGAAGGTTGCCTGAACAATCTTTAGGAGGTTGTTACTGATTATTGTGTACCTAGTTACTGCATACCGATAATTAATGAAAGAATATTCGCATTAGTGTGCACAGCACTAGAGAACAAATATAAAAGGCTGTAAAAAAATGGAAAGCCTCGGACGCTTCGTGAAACGCGAAATTTGACCGTCGGCGCTTGGTGGCGTCGAGAACAAGAGACGCGAAAGGGCATCACGTGATGTCGCTTTTTACCGTATACCCATCACCAAGCCATCACGGATCGTCAAAATGTGTGACGTCACCACGATGACACGTCACATAATGACGCCATGACATGATCTCGTGGGCAGGGTGGGCCGATCATCGAGGCATTGCGAAAACAGGTGAGGTGCCTTCAATCCCGGAGGCAGCGGAAAACTACGTTACATGGAGAACGCTTTTGAAGAGTGGCGGGCAGGGTCCAATGAGAAGGAAAGGAAGACGACTTCGGCCTTCAAATTGCCTTATGAGAAATACACAATGGATCCGGTGAGTTTCTGCAAATGCAACTCGTCCATAAACAAGCAAAGCAAGAAACAGCGCAGCGTATACAATTCAAGGGTGAAAACTCGAACATTGATTTATGGTGCCATCTATTGGCAGATTCGGAGCACTTCCCGTAATACTTTTTTTTTTCTGCTTCATGTGGAGTAAGTCTATTCCATTGGCGGATTGAGAGTTCTCCCTGTATGTTCCGTTGGCAGATCTGGAGCAGATCCGTCGCGAGATCCACTCCACGGAGCAATTTTTTTTCTGCTTCACGAAAATCGGCGGATTTGACGGGAGTCGAAAGCGCCCCGTGCCTTGAAACGGTGCCAACTTTGGCGCACGGAAATATGGGCACACGGGCTTCAAGCATTTCGCCTCCGTAGAAATTTGGCCGCAGCGGCCGGGATTCAATCCCACGACCTTCGGATCAGCAGTAAAGCAGCATAACCACGATAACAATCGCGTGGCAAGCATAAGGGACTTTTGCCCAGGATTGAGCGTTAACATTGCGATAATTCGACAGCACACGGAAAGTTAGAGAAGGTATTCGTGACTGCTTCGCGGGAAAATTGAACCAATACAGGACGTATAACACGAATTGTGGTGGTTTATCTTAAAATGGAAAGGAAGACGAGTCGCGATAAAATTCCTTTCTGGGCTAGTTGTTTCGTAGTATTAAATATGACATACGTTGTTTTGACGCATTACAAAACGAAAAAAAGTTTGATAAACATGACAAACACTCGCTCTGTCTATTAGTTAGCTTCCTTTTTTGTCTTCTGCCGAATCCTTGCTATTCAGTATTTAAGGGAAAAAAGTCTATACTAAAGGGAACAGTGCGGATATCTTAGTACTTTAGCTTGAAAAGGCGCACACTCTCGGCCCTTGGAAAAGCACTACCTGCGTGTTACGCACCACGAAATTGCTGTTGACTTTCTTGCGGACCACAGGCCATAACAAAGTTTGATAAACTGTGCAAATAGTGCAATGTGTGCGTCGCTTTATATCATGTTGTGTTTGTCATTGTATATCCCCTGCAGGCGCGAATCATAATCATGTCCTGCAAATGCGCCAAGTCCGGGCGGCATGATTGCCTGCCGCTCCGCTGAATGATTATACCACTCTCAGTATTAAAATAAAAAAAAATGAGGGAATGTACTGTTTTGCATGAGTTTCGATGATGTTATTTGGCATGTAATTAAGTATCAAGCATTAGGTATATCATTAGGTTAAATTCATTAAGTCTCAATAAGTTTCATCAAGTTAATAGTTCATTAGGGTATTTCATTAAGAAAAATAATCAAGCAATAAGCTTAAAATACAAGCATGCACAATTTGCTTCTTGGTTGTATTCATGTGAAGCAAATAAAAACAGATACTCTTCCCGTTGTTCCTCGAACATGGTGCGTCGCACAATTGTCGAACGTGGTCGTTCCTCCAGCAAAGTAATACTCTGCAAGAATAAGCAGCAGAACGAAGTTAAATGAGCGCTATAGTTGTCCACTCACGTAGCCTACACCGTAGGTCGGCTTATGAGTCGACTCACTCGAACTCACCGAGACTCAAATGCAGTCTTGGGTCTGAGTGAGTAATATTTTCGCGAGTGTGAGTCCGCGTGAGAAAAGTTTTTGCAGGGTGCGATTCCGAGTGAATCGAAAGCGCAAGATTTATTTCTTGAGTGAGTCTGAGTAAGTTCCACTTTTGTTTGCCGACTCGTTTTCAGCATCACTGTGAGACTTACCAAGATTCACGTTTATACTCCCGTCTACTCACACGAATTCTAAAAGCAGCATCCTTCTGATTATTTATGAATAAAAGACGCATGAATTACGCTAGGAAGTGCCTTGAATTCTCCCCTTCCATCACCAACTGCTCCTGGAATGTTCTCGATAAAGGTATCTTGTATTGTTATCTGTTTGAGGAAAAAAAATGTCCTTGCCAGTTTGCAAACACTCATAACTCTTGTTCGAAGGTCGAATGCCAAAGGGTGCCAAGAAGAGCACCGAATAAATGAGATATTGGTGTTGAAGAACATTCACACCATGGTCTAAAAGGCTAATTCTTGACTAACATACTGGTGAGTCGACTCCCTCGGACTCGCTCAGATCGAGCGGCAATTCTCTGGTTGAGTAACATTTTGGTCACTGAGTCCGAGTGAGTCCAGTTGAAGAAAAAAATTTGTGAGTGTGAATCTGGCTCCAAAAACGTTTGGTGAGTTTGCGTGAGCGCTAACTATAATTCATTAGCGAGTCTGAGCGAGATCCCCATTTTTTGCCAACCTATGGTGCGCACACTGCGTTTCAAGCTATTTAAAAAACACGCGGTGAGTGAGACGTCTCCGAAGTTGGCGTGTACACAGGGCGGCTGAAGGTGATGTATCATGATCGTGACCCAGCGCCAAAAGTAGCATGTAAGGTGACGAGCCAGGCTATCTGGACCATTCTAATAAGCATGCCACCCTCTCTCGCTATACGTTAGCTATTTGCGTAGAATCGACAAAGGTATAGATTGTTACTATGAAATTTGTAGAAGGAGCTGAGTACGTTTCAGTGACGACTGAATGAGCAAGTTTTAAAGAAAATGTGGCCGCTCCACTAACGTGAAACATGGGGATCGAGGAAGCATGCAACGTGCTTCCACCAGCATAATTTTTACTCTTTACTACTTTATTGTGTGTTCAGAAAAAGTGGGTAACAATTTAGAGCAGTAGGTACTCCACTACGGGGGAACATGAAGGCGTCCCTTGGGCCTCACGCTTGATGAGGCCCAGAATCTGCAAACAATGCGCCACTAACGCACTGTCACTTCACAAATTCGTTTCACAAAGAGATGTTTCGAACACATTACTCCAAGTATTACGTAGAGATGCACGTTTGTTTCTCTCGTTTTTAGATAAGAAACTTGAGCGCCTTGATAAATTTAGTTACGGATTCCGACACTGCCACTAAACCAAACAGAATGTCTTATGCAGTAACGACGAACCTTTAACTCATAACGCACACTGTATGAACCGGTGCCGAGTGACGCGATTGCCCTTTTTTTTTTGTGGCGCATGTAAGCCGAGACTCCAAGTTGCTTTGTCCTTGAAAAAAAGGGTCTTTTGGGGGGCAAAATGACTCGCGATATAAGGAAGAACACCAGCTACAATGCGCTGCAGAATATTATAAACGTTGCCAAACTTTAAACGCAGCAACACCCAGTGCCATTTCGTAGTTAGATGTACAGTGGATGACGAGGCATTGAAGTACCATTTATTGCCTCCACACTCTCCTGAGCGTCTGCAACACGTCAGGCAAAGCAAATGGTATCGGAATCATGGAATCTTCTAGAGGGAGTTTCATCACAAGACTGCATCCGAGAGCGTAGGCACGAAGGAACGGACCTCTCATACACACTAGCGTCATTTCGAAACCATAGGGAGAAAAGGAAACGTCGAGTCTGGTAAAAGGGGGCAGTTTCTACTTTTACGTGCACGCGAGTCCGTGTCTAATAGGTAGATGCAAGAGGGTGTGACCCACGCACTCCTACGGAGACTACCGTAAAGGTGGAAAGAAGACCTGTATTGCAAGCACACTTCACCGTAAAGCCTGACCTCGGGATTTTAATGTGAAGAACGTGTCCACCTTCTACATTGTGGTGTTTCGCAGCCTTTATTTTTGAGAGGTTTGCAGTTAATGCTAGCGAATCGGGGCTGCTCCGTTTTAAACATATATTTTTCTGCACCACACTTTGCGCCTGGTCCCCAAGTAACGTGAGCGTAGTCAGGTATTCATCTTACGTGTATACAAAGTGAGTAGTCTACATGAGCTCTTATGCAATAAACTTGACTTGTCCATTAGGATGCTTCTTTATTGAATGAAAGTTGAGGGACGAATGACTTGACTAAAAAAGTGAAGGAAGATTGCAAAGCCTGATCACTGTAGGCGCATCTGGTTAGCCCTAGTAGGAGGATAACTCATGCCCACTGCCTTCGTTATTCAGCGAATAAAAAAAAAGCAGCAACATTCTATTACCCTTTTCAGGGAACTAGTTGTCGGAAAAAGGGGATTCGAAGAAGAATGGAGCGAGTTGGTTGGGCAAAGAGTAGTTGGAGTTTGACGTCACGAGACCAGGATATGAGGGACGCCGTAGTCGAGGGCCCTGTAAATTTCAACGGTCTACCCTTCATTAATGAGCACATCAATCTAAAAACACAGGCCTCAAGCAATTTTGTATTCATCCATTGCGGACCTCATTCCACTGCGTGAACTTCAAGTTAGCGGTGAAGTTCCAGAACGGCTAGCCCACAGCGTAGGAAGTAGTCTTCTTTGCCCCTTTTGTTTCACAACCAGAGTTTCTACAAACGAAGCATACACTCGGAGGACGCTTGAGCTCCGCCTTCAAGAGCGAAACGTGATCGCATTTGCGTGACCAGCTCCGCTTGTCGGTGGACACCTGTACCGTGCCACACGCAAAGGAACGTCTGTTGCGAGTGTAAATCGGCAGCTTCGAACTGTCTTAGCACGCCCGCATTCTGTGGAGACTAGTTCTGGCGAAGAAGGGATTCACGGAAGGAGGAGGGAGACCGAGGGAGAGGAGGTGATGTGAGAGAGAGAGAGAGAGAGAGCTCACGTTCGTTGAAGCAGATCTTCCAGAGCCCGGACACGGTGTTCTTGGCTAGCTGCTCGCGGTCCCCGGAGCCGTTGTAGCTCGGGTTGGGCATGAGCTCGGTGCTGTGGAGCCAGCTGTTGGAACAGAGCGCGATGGCGTTCGCCACGAGCGAGGCCAGCGCCGACGCGGGCGTCAGCACTCGTAGCGCTCGCACGCTGAGGCGAGACATGGCGGCCGAGCGCGGCGATCCCGCTCCCCCGCTGGTGCCCAAGGGGGGGCGGCCATGCAGGGGCCAGGCGAACGGCTCGGCGAGCACGCTACCCGTCGAGCTGCCTCGTCGCCAGCGACCGCCGCGGGCGGGCGGCAGCGGAGCAGCCGCGGCGGCCGCGAGACTGCAGCTCCGAACATCCACCGCCGAGGCAGCGCAGTCCGTATCCGCGCCACGCGCCGCCACCGCGCCGCGTCCTGCGACGCCTCCGGACGAGCCCTGCTGCTGCTGCTGCTCGTCGAGACGCCGCTTGACGTTGCTGGGCCGCGCCGGCTCGTAGGGGCCGCTAGCCGCGGAGAAGAGTCGACCAAGGCGCCGCCGCCGCCGTTCCCGCCGTCCCTCCCGGGTTCGATCGCACCGGCGAGGGATTGCGAAACCAAGCAAGTCCCACGCTCTCCGCGTTCAAACCCGTTCCGTCCGTATCCGCAGTACCCTGATGGAGCCTGGATTACGGGGTTTACGGATAGTCCCGCCACCTGCCGGTCGTGAAGACTTGACCTCCTTACTCTTGCACCAGCCTTGAAGCAGACACTTTTGATCGCTATTCAGCGTAATTCGTATAAAATTTCTCAATCATGTTTGGCTTCACAACGCAAACGACAGTAGGGAGCCTATGATTGTTGAGAATTGATTCAGGATCTTGCTCAATCGTGATCAGCACCACACAATGTGACACCAGTTTAACAAACCGGCATGAAATTATAGACCAGATACATTATAATTGTTATCTCTACACGTTTTATTATATGAATAACTATTCAGTTGAATAGGCATAACGACTAAACGAGAACTTGAAGTGGTTGGTCATCACCGCCAACACATCGCACACAACTTAACCGTTTTGCAACTCATAGGGGGGCGCCTACGGCCGCTGGCTACCGAACATTGAGGACACGTGTAGCAGTATGGATATCAACAATGGTTTCCCAGCTGCTTTGTGGCAGTAGGGCTTACCCTTCGGCTGCTTCCAGAGGGCGTTCGTGTCCCTCTGGGGTAGAAAGAACCACTCCGATTTCATCTTCCTAGCCTGCATCGTGCTGCTGCGTTTCGTCCATCAACACCTCGCACACGGTCGCTCGGCAGCGTGGACGGGAGAAGCGCTGCATCCTGTTTGTGTTTGGGATATAGGGTGGCCGAGTTAGGGACGGGCAGCGCGGTGTAGTGAAAGTTTGGTCTAGTAGAACGCAGCGAGCAGTTGGAATGCACGGGATAAGAGAAAACGTAGCTTATAAACGAACACATGACATGACGAAGGTGGAACGAGAGCTCAACTAGTCGCATTTCTGTTCTGTGTCCGCCTCTGTGCTACGCAATTCGCATGCACAGATACAGAAGGGCAGAGATAAAAAGGCAGAGAGCAAGCTGAGAACTGCCCCCTAGCCGGGCGCAACGCCTGCTTACGCATTAGGGAGAGGAAAAGGAATAGACGAAATAAAAATGAAATAGACGAAAGTTAGTAAAGGGAAGAAACCAGCCCATCAGCACTCTGGAACGATATCCCTTCTGAGATCTATATGCTCTACCGTTAACACAAATCAACATAAAGAACGCGACCCTGATCATAGCGAGCTATATTATTAAGCCGAAAGCATTGAATGGCGCATTCATACACGAATCAATTTCCAAGCTTGGTCTGGGGAAAGCCTTCTATGACTACGTATGGTCCTTTCTTACAAATCGGAAAGCCGTGATGAAGATTGCAGATATCAAGGCAGCAGCAAACAAACTAGAAGCAAGGGTCACGCCGCCAGGCGCAGTAATTTCACCAATGCTGTTCAACATTGCCATGATTGGACTGTGAAAGAAATTATCGAGCATCGAAGGATTGATGCACATTGTCTACGCAGATAACATTTCCATCTGGTGCACAAAGGGGAGTGAGGGGCAGATTGAGAGTGCCCTGCAAAAGGCAATCAACACTATAGAATAGTACCTTCGTCCTTCTAGGCCCAAGTGCTCCTCGAGCAAGTCAGAACTTTTACTGTATCGAGCTACACGCCGAGGACCGAAACCCAGGGGATGGAAGCAGTTAAACCAGATAGACATCCACCTCCGCACAAATCAAGGGGACGCCATCCAGAGGGTTGACTCCATCGAAGTTCTGGGCATGTTGATAGAGTCTACCGACGCTAACAGCAAATCTATAGCCAAGTTAACTTGAAAAACAGACAGTGCGATGCTCCTTATACGCACAGTGGCCAACAAAGGAAATGAGATCAAGGAAGACAACGTCATCCGGTTGATTCATTCATTTGTTCCAAGCCACTTCACGTACGAGCCAGCAATGCACAACTGGTCAGGAGCAGATTCCGAGAAACTGAATGTGCTCCTCAGCAAAGTTATCAAGGTCCTGGGCCTACCCATACACACCAGCACCGAGCGTTTACTTGAGCTTGATATTCACAACACGCTCGAAGAAATAGCAGAAGCCCAAGAGAGAGCACAGTTTGCAAGGTTATCTACTACAAGGTCGGGGAGAATGATCCTGCAGGAGCTGGGCCAACACCCAATAGCAATCAGACGCAATTACAATGATATCCCTGACAACATCAGGGAGACTATTATGGTATCTCTAATACCACAAAACATGCATCCAGAACACAACGGAAGAAGAGTAGCGAGGGCCAGGACTATACTTCGTCAAGTCTCAAACGAAGAACGAGGTGTCATATTTGTTGACACGGCTTCCTACGCCAATGGTAAAGCTTTTGTGGCAGTGTGGTCGATAAGGCTGACCGTGCCGTCAACTCAGCGACAGTCAGAACGAAAGACCCAATCATTGCGGAACAGGTGGCCATCGCCTTAGCACTCAAGATGGATAACATTGAAGTTGTGTACAGTGATTCCATGGCAGCACTACGGGCCTTCGCAAAGAAGACGGTCTCAGAACAAACGCTTTGAATACCACATGGCAAGGACATAACGCATCATTTTCTGAGTTCGTTCTCAGCTCACCTTGGACAAATCAACGACTTCCCTCCCAATCTCAATGAAGCAGCACACGAGGCGGCGCGAGACCTCTGCAACCGCACCTCCCCGGGCATGCGTTCTACCGGTGAAGGGGATAACCGTGAAATTCTCACAAATGATAACAAGCTCACTAAACATTTCCACCTGTCCAGAAGGATTTGCCCTCCACCTCACAAAAATCTAACCCGACCCCAGGCATTTACATTAAGTTTTTTGCAAACGCGGATGTACTATACTTTGAAAATGTCACATATCATCCGCCCTGACGTATACCCAGGTAACCTTTGCCCACATTGTGGGAAAATAGCTTCATCAGAACATATGCTCTGGCAGTGTACAAAATTCGCTCATTTATCGAACATCACCTCTGCTAGAAGGGAGGCGGCAATCCGGAGCTCGTCCTTGGCAGATCAGCTCCGGGCTGTCCACCAAGCCCGCAAGGCGGCTGAGGAGCTCGGAATCTCAGTCCCCACGTGGGAGCGGCCCGCAACACAGTGATCTGTGTTTTGGAGGACCCAAAAAAGTTTATCCAATCCAATCAACGCGAGTAATGCGAAAAATCACAATCACGTGATGACGTCCTCATAAACTCACCCTGATGTCAGAGGTTGGCAAACTTTGTTACGCAATGATGATGTCACGAAGTGTGACGTCAAATGATGACCTTGTTGTATGTCGTAGTTGCTTCGTGAATGGTGGGACGAGGTCTAGCTATTGTTAGAATTTCGTGTTAACCAGTGTATTAACGCTGCGTCTAACACTTGCTATTTGCTGTTTTTCATGCTAATTGTTGGACCGAACTACTCATCGTTGCTGCTTTGTATACCTTGGTCATATAGATCTCGTCAAGCTACTTGCGTGGCCTTTCACCCACCGCAACCATGCAGCATGTAAAGACGGGTCCACCGTTAAAGAGAACACTTGGGTGCAGGGCCCCTCCGGATTTTGCTCTCCTCCAAAAGCATAGTTTCCTACATTTAAATAAGACTACTAGTGCTTGCGAGTTGTGACTTCTTTTTAGAAGCTGATGTCATGAACAACGCCTTAACATTCACTTGAAATTGGGGGCTAGGAATATAAAAGGTGCTCATTTGAGGGTTTCCTTTAACACTGAATGACAGTGCATATACTCGAAAACAAAATTGAATTGAAATTGCACTGAATTTGGAGGTACAGAAAAACCAGGTAAATTGTAAAAAAAAAAATGCAATGCGTTCATTTCTTGACGCAGTGAGAATATTTTTCAGGTACATAACGCTTTCGCAGGAGTCGGGAGGGGTGGGGGGGGGGGGGGCTGGTGTAGTGGTGTAGGATAAGCACATGCACATAGACTGAGAAAAAAAACGGCTGCTTTCGCCTTCCAGTCGTCTTAAGCGATTGTATATGGGATAACGTGTTTTAGCAGATGAGAGGAGGTGACAGCTAAGCTTCAGAAAGCTAGCACTGCGACACAGACCACCAGTTGCTTATTATAACTAGGCATAGTAAGGATCAATGAGCACAGTACCCACGGATTGAAACGTGGCAGTTTAGGTCCAAGTAGTGCACACCCTCTTTAATTCATGTAGTATCGGGATAATTTTGTCAGGAACACTTACATCAGAGCCGACGTTGCCTTTATGAACAAGATTTACAGCCACCTGCCTTCGTCATCTCGAGCAACAAATGCACACACCAGTCATTGTACGAATCATTGTGATGTCACGTTTTAGCCCATGAGTACTGTACGTAGGTCTTTCACCTTTTTTTTATTTTTGGGGGGTGGGGAGTGGGAGTTGCACTTGTCAGGCGGGAGCTGAAATTAGGGACTAACAAGTGGCGGTGTTACATCAAAATTAGCAAGGTGTAACTTGGCTTGCCATTACTGCGAAACAAATCTAGTAAGCCAAGCTAGGTCTGATTTTCTATACACATGTGCAAAAGCCTTTTTTTATTTCTTTATATAAAGGAATACAAAAGGGTGGATATTATTCCATAAAAAACTAGTGCTCGTCCTGCTGAAGACCATGAAAACAGCTAAAATTGAATGTGTATTGGTGCGGAGGAAACTAATTAGTGGACGCTTTACCTGGAGATGATGTCCTGGTTGTTTATACTTTACTTTAAAGATTTTTTTCCTGGAAGGTATGCTTAGCTGCACCAACACCCGTATTCAGAAACACACCTTGACATTAACTTGACTTGCAACCGCCTTCAATGCAGCACGAACGCGTTTGGAACGCGCTGCCTGGAGGTGTTGGCAAGTCAACTTAAAGGGAACGAGCGTTTGTGATTACGAAGGTATCATAAGTGCGCAGCAAGGTTGTCTTCCTAAAGCATGCTTTTTCGCATTAAACATAGTGCTGATTAGAAGCTTGGTAAAAACTACGCCACTTTAACGCTAGAAGACTAAGATAGCAGTGGAACTGGTAGCGTTCTTCTCATTGTCATCCCCCGATTTGTTTCTCTCTCTATTTATATCTGTTTCTTAGTCCTCCGATCTCAATATTTTTCTGTTTTATTTCATTTGGAGGTCTCTCTATTTCTCGCTTCATTTTTATTTCTCACTATCTCTATCTTTCTTTATCTTTCTTTGACTCTTTCTCTGCTTTTCTTTCTTTCTGTTTTTCAGCAAATTGAAGCTTTGGACCAATTGTTCTTGTATTATGAAATAGGAACAGCGCGAATTTTGCGTGGGGACACACAAAAGAAACAAGGGCCGACATCATGACCGTCACACTCGTGAAATCATTGAAGTCACCCATATGGCACGAGAAGGCTCATCATGCGTCAGTACAGCAACTGTGTTTGTGTTGAATAAATATACATTTTATTCTGAAAGAGTGCGTGTGAATCTTGTCACACTTTAATGTTTTTAAAAATTTTGGTATATATTTTCTTTCCGTGTTCAATAAGAGTTCAGTTAAAAGCCAGTGCTTGTCTGCGTTGTTTATATTGTGTGTCCCCGAGTATATCGCGCTATCCTATTCATGTTTTTCTTTCGTAGTATGAAAACATATTACTCTCCTGCCTAGGCCCCTCCTCTTTCTAATATATGTCCTCCTCTCACTCACTTCCCTTCATAACTGTGCTGTGGTATCCGCTTGCCTTCGGATGTTGTATGCACGGCTTCGAATCTCGCCTCGCGAAGAAATTATGTTCCCCTAGAATTTCTCTCGTTCTTCTATCTTCAGTTGTCCTTTTCTTTCTCTGTCTCTCTCTGTACTTCTCGTCTCGCCCCAACAGAGTTACCGAATCTCGCGCCGAAGAAATCGGCGCTCGGGAGTAAAGCAGAAGATGACGGCAACGATGAAGAAGAGGACGATGACAGCACGTGCTGGTTCATGACGACATTTTTTCTGGTGACACCACACAAGCTACAATCACATACCCCAGCTTCGCAGTTAATATAAGAAAAGTAAGAATTGCAGATCACCTTTGCCCCTGTAGATCATACTTTACTGCATAAAGAGTAATGCTGAGGAGAAGCTTTGTAAAATTGTGGTATGTAAATTGCGTCGTGTCTTCATTCCTGTAAAACGTGCTTCCTTGAACTAGCATCGTGTTGAGAACAGCGCACACTTGTTGGCGAGTGAGCTAACCAGGGTATCCCACCGGCAGGCGAGATAAGAGATATACACGTCGCACCGCCTTCCACCAGCGAAGCCGGCGCAGTGCTATGTCGGTCGCGGGGATGGTGAAGGGTATTCATTTTCGGGCCCCAAATATATAGGAACCTGTAGGTCTGCGAAAATAGGCTACCGAAGGGCTCGAAATTAGTTTTGATAGGCTCGTTACAACGCTGCATTTTGGAGCATTTGCAGTGCTTAAAAAGACAAAAACAAATCACCGACGATAACGAATTCTGAGCGCAGCTTCGTGTTCGGCCAAAGTCGACTGTGTTTGAAGTTTTGATTTTCAGTGAGGTTCTGACTACGCCTAAAAAACCGCAATTTTGGCGAAGTAGAACAACACCCACTACACCATTATTCCTCTTTATACTAATAAGTAAGGCATTCGCTGCACATCTCTGGGGTATTATGCGCACTTTGTGGATGCATCCTGTGGCTGATGACGATAAAGAATCACGCCCGATTGATCTGTAGTAAATGGGAAGCATTAAACCACACGCTCTTTGCCCAATAAGTGTTGTGTGATGACTGGTTTCTAGGGTACTCTTTTGCCACAGTATATTACACAGGTTAACGCGATTTCTTGCCCGATATGATGCCAGCATATATGGAGTGTTCTTGCAAATGAGTTCAAGCCCCGGCATTGCTCTGCGGAAATTTTCGAAAGTCACGCAGAGGTCCGGGTTCGAATTTTGTTGAACCCAGGGCATTTTTATTTTCAAAGGTTGTTTTTTTCATGGTCATCAGCTACTTTTTTTTAAAGTTTATGGGTTACACCACCGACGACAATGCTGCTCAACGCAGGGACGGGAACTGGAGAGCTGCGCTCTAATATATATATATATATATATATATATATAAGGGATTATAGGAAGTATCACGCAGGCTCTGATAGTATAAGGAGTAATTCACACACAACGAACGTTTCAGCACAGTTTAGTCCGACGTTTCGACCGTGGGACCGGCCTTCGTCTGGGAACATGCTGGGAACATGCTTCCCAGACGAAGGCCGGTCCCACGGTCGAAACGTCGGACTAAACTGTGCTGAAACGTTCGTTGTGTGTGAATTACTCCTTATATATATATATATATATATATATATATATATATATATATATATATATATATATATATATATATATATATATATATATATATATATATATATATATATATATATTATGAAGAAAGGCAGAAAGGTTAACGAGAAAGCAAGTGTCTTGTCTGGTTTGCTACCCTGCACTGGGGAAGGGGAAATGAGAGAGAGCAAAGTAAGAAAGAAGGAAGACATGCTAACACGTGTCTGCATGCTTCTTTCCCAAATTGCTCAAGCTCTGGAATTGATCAAACTAACACAAAAGCAGCCGGTTGCAATATTAAAGTGTAACAAGATGCATGTGCGAAGCACTTAGTGACTTAATTGTCAGTATATAAAGAAACAACACCATTACTAAATGAATGACTGAATGAATGAACAGGGTGATGTACCCAAAGAATCGAATTGTTAGGTTAGTGAACGAAATAAGAATTCAAACGATTGAATACATAAGTGAAGAAGGTATCGTGAACTGGTATGTTTCACTACAATATTCTTGTTTTTAAATTTTGGCAGTGAAATCTTTGTGAACACCATCGTGAAAGCTGCAGTATTCAACAGACTGCTCCCAAGAAACATGGTCACCTCTGACATTTTAGTGAACTTTCATATTTTGTGTGGACAGTTTAGTTCAGTGATTACTTCTGTTTTTCTAAACTTTGTGCAGTGTGGACCGATTTCTGTTTGAAAAACTTGGTCTCAGTCATAAGTGTTGTGCTGTGTACCTGTGTATAGCCTTGTGTTTGTTATCTAATATGCGATGCCAACCTTTGTGCAAGAGGAGTAGCCGGCGCCGCGCATTAACACCAACTTCGCCTTATCTATATATTTAAAAAAGAGTGAGCAGCACACACAATCACACAGAACAAAGAACAAAAAAGACACCAAGAAAGAAACAAAATGCAAGAGAACGACGCCAGAGAAGGAGAAGACAACGGGTATTTTTGGAATGTTCTTATCGGGCACATGAACGAATGCATAAGCGAACGAACAAACAACTAAATGAATGAAATGATCCAAATGAAATCAAGTTTACTTTTCATTGTGTCATTCAGAAAGAAAGGGCTGTGGAAAAAACTGTTTAAAAGTGCTTGTCTAGTACACAGGATCATTAAAAAGCACGAAAATAGAATAAAAAGTGGAAGCGGTAGCAGCACTGTGGCAAACATGGCAATAGACACTTCACGTGCAGTATACGCCACAACAGGGCGTACACATTCCAATTGCGATTTTCATACATGTATATGTTCCGCTGATTGAAAACTTAAATAATTGCACAGTGTACAAAACATCCGCATACTAGCGTGATTGTCACCCAGAAACAAATATAAGACACATAATACATTGAATACAAAAAGACATATAGATAAGAAAATTAACATTATACACTATGAAGATTATCGTCCTTGAAGTACCTACATACATTTCAAAAAGGAAATAGCTAGGAGTTTTGTGTTGGCGCTGAGAGAAAAACCATGTGACTGAATTCGCTATTGATTTGCAGAACAAGTATTAAATCCCTGCAAGTAATTCGTGGATATCATGATATGAGCAGTGGAATAATTCGGAACTTTTCCAATCACAGTTATTCAGAAGAGATTGGAAAGTGTATGAATGATTGAATGAATGAATGAATGAATGAATGAATGAATGAATGAATGAATGAATGAATAGAACAACGTAACCAAAGAAACAGATGATTAAGTTTGCGAATGCACAAAAAAAGTTGAAGTGAGTGAATGGGTGAGTGATGAAGAAGACCAAACCGCGCACACATTTACGCAGAGAGTGAAAAAAAGGAAGATAAAAAAGAAAGAGAGACGAAACACGAGAGAAAGACGCCAGTGAAGACAACGGGTGTTTTTGGAACGTCCTTATCGGTGCGGGCCCAGTGTGGCATAGCGCTTGGTCTTGCTCGGTGTTTCGAGCGAAGGGGACCGCGACACGCGCTCTAAGCGGAATCATTAGGGCTGCGGGGCCAGCGTCGATTGTGACGACCGAACGCTGTCTTCTTCCACGCTGATAAGTGGTGGACACGCTCCGCTCGATGTCTGTCGTTTTTTTTTTTTCGTTGCTCTTTTCTTGTCGTGCACACGTGTTTCCCTTCCCGAACCAACGGCTTCGTTTTTATCGATGCCACTATAGCCTTCGCTGGCGAGGAAAAAGGAGTTTCTGTGACATCAAGGTACGGGATTTTACCATATAAGATTTCCTTTTTTTAACGAAAGCTTTAGACGCTTCATAAAACGATGAAGTTTACCGTTGGTGGCCTCGGCGTTTCTCGTGCAAAAAGTCATGACGCCACAGATCGCCAATATTTGTGACATCACTCAAGCTGTCTGGCCGGATATTGGGATCGATTCACGCTCATGAAGCGTGGAAAACACGGGAACGAAACGAAAATACACACAGGGCAATAGTTCACTCTAACTGCAGAACCAGGGGAGCCTCGAGTTATAAAATGAGCACGGAAGGTCTGAACAACTAGAAATGAACTGTAGCAACTCAGGCGACGGCGCCATGGGGACTGCAAAAGGGATAATTCGGCTAGTTGCTTTGGGTTCATTTTGAAAGAGCACGAAAGAAATCACACAGAAGTAGGCTTAAGAGCTCGAGCTCTGACTGACAACTCAATGCTTCTTTTGCCCCGCCGCGGTGGTCTAGTGGCTAAGGTACTCGGCTGCTGACCCGCAGGTCGCGGGTTCAAATCCCGGCTGCGGCGGCTGCATTTCCGATGGAGGCGGAAATGTTGTAGGCCCGTGTGCTCAGATTTGGGTGCACGTTAAAGAACCCCAGGTGGTCGAAATTTCCGGAGCCCTCCACTACGGCGTCTCTCATAATCATATGGTGGTTTTGGGACGTTAAACACCACAAATCAATCAATAGACAAAACACAAAAAGAAATGAAAGCAAGAGATCAGAACATGCGCGCGCAACCTATGCACATTACAGAGAGATAACATAGGCTTGCCGCATCATTAGGCATTATCCAAGTACGTGAACATGCCTCCCAGCAACCTAATGAACACTCGATGGGGATGCGGTAGAACTCCGGGGTGCAACAACAAGCGGAACAGTGGGCAGACAAACTGAAATACCCATTAAAGAGCTGCAGTGCTCGCGCAGGCGATTGCTGAGGCAGCACCCCGTTTGTCCCACACAAACTTTAGTTGAGTGTGCTTCACAGGTATAACTAGCAGCAGAAAGTACGAGACCGGGTTGATTGGCATATAATGGGAGAGGCCCTTGCCATGCAGCGGGCGTTGTCAGGCTGCTGCTGTTGATGACGAAACCTTAGCGCGTGACGACAGATTCGAATATACGACACTGCTTTTGCAAGGGAGACACTGCATGTGGTGCTTGACTGTGCGCATTCTGCTTGACGACACATCAGAGTACAACTTTAATTCCGGCACACAGGCTGCTCAGCTTGTTTTCGGCGTCATCATTGAACATGGTAGCAATTGAGCGTGACGTCATTGTGACGTCACTGCGAGCTCACATCATGAGACTTGGTATCGCTTCATATGATATGAATCATATGGTGACATCATTACAAGAGATGGTCGCGTGGTCAAGGGCGGGCCTATCGCAGAGCCAGAGCAAAACAAGGTAAGCTGAAGAAAGCTTGCAATGGCTCTGATCCTGGAGGCAGCGCGAAAATCGGCTTAGCTGCACAAAGCGTTCCGACGAGGCGAGTGAGTGTCGTTATATCGACTAAGGCAAAAAAAAAAAAGAAGGCGGTTTTCGCCTTCGGCTCGTCCTATGCTAATGCACAAGGGAACGTGCGAGTTTTCTTCGTTCACGTGTTGGTACGGGCTCTGACCTCGTAAGGTTACAGTTACTCTCTTCTCTATCGCGTACACTTGCATTTCACCAGCTGCGTGCTTCACTTTATTGAAAACGTATATCTCCTTAGGTATATCCTAACGACGTCTTTTCATGGGGTGCACTGAAATGTAGACCGGAATTTCTGCAAACTTCACTGCCGCGTTTGCTCGTACACTACCGGTACTCGTATGGCAGTGCTGCATAGTGACCAACGTTAGAGGTGTGTTCGTTGTAAGCGTCTTGTGGCTGAACGCAATGCTCTACGCGATGCTATGAACAAACTGGACGACGTACCGTTTTCGGAAGAGCAGATCTTCGCTTCGTCAGCTCGACGACCACTGGCCCAAATAACAGGCGATGCGCGCAGTGCCAGGAAGACCAATACCCCTGTTTGATCATCGTGCCACTCATTTTTTTGGTGCTACGCAGCCAATTGGAGGATGGCAGGAAAGAAAAGGAAAACAAGATAAGAGCAAGCGGGGCTCTTATCTGGCAGCTCCAACGTAAAATGTGGCAAGCATCGCGAACGTTACAGGCCAGCAAAACGATGCGTGCTTTCATTGTTTTTTTTTTTTGGAAATCGACAGGGTTAAGCGATCGCTCCTATACGGGTAATGGAGATGTGCTCATCTACATACCCAGAGAGTGCTTTTTTTTTAAGGCGAAGACCTTAGATGCTTCATCAAATGAGAAATTCGACCACCACGTAGCGTCGGAGACGAATGGCGCAAAAAAATTATCACGTGATGACTACACCATGTGACCTCATGACGACTCACAGTTTGCAAAATTTTGTGACGTCATAAAGTCTTCACACATTTTAGCGTGACGTCATGTGACCTTACGTCGCACGATGCCGTTGTAGCACCTTCCTTTGAGCAATGCACGTAACCGAAGAATGCCTGACCTCAAGAGGAGTAACAGCGGCACGTGGAGCCTCTTCTGTGCTCCCTCACACATCAACTGCGAAGAAGAAAAAAAAAAAGAAGATGGCCTTCACAGTGGTTATGCGCCACAGTTGATAGGTAAACCAGAACATGGCCTTTGAGACGTCTTAGGCGAATGCGCAAAGGGATCCCTTGAGTTATTTTCATCTTTTCCCCCCTTGTGTAGGGTAGCGAACTAGAAGCGTGTCTCATTGACCTCCCTGACTTGTTTTATATCCTTCTTCCACCTCTTCCTCTTTTTTTTGGCGAAAGATTGTGAAATAATTGGTAATTGAGGAGGCTGAACATTGAACAAGGCAGCTCTGAATAACGCAGAAAAAGGTGAGAGAACACACAAAACATACAGAAACAAGGCAAATGCACACAAAAAGAAGGCAGGAGTCAGGGTAGATAGACGCTTAGTTATTATGAAAAATTCTGCACCACGGCGTTTGAATTAGTGGAATTGTTTTTTTAGGCTACAAATGTGTGTTTCTTGTGATCATTTCACTGGCCTTTAAGTTGCGGCCTCGAAGAAGACAAGTCGGCTTGTCGAAACGCCGGCTCCAGCACGCACTCCACGAATATTTCATCAGAAGCTGAACAGTGTGTTCATTTTCTTTCGTCAGTGTTATTTCGCACTGCATTCTTTGTAATTGCAAATGTGCGCTGGCATCGACTAATATTCTTCTAGTATTGGCAATGGTTAGCTAATGTTGCCGAGTAGAGGCTAAATGATGACAATTATTGATTAACAGTCGGCATATGTTAACTGTTACTCGTTAATAATAACTAAATTATAGCAACTGTTGTTTTACTCCATATTGTCAAACTTCAGCCCATTTCATGTAAGGTTGCCTAATTGTCGGCTAGTGATGATTATGTAACGGTATTGTTGCATAGTATTAATGAATTGTCGTTAGTTTTAGCTAAACTTTATTTCAAAATTTTCCCTCAGCACTGCAGAGGCCCTGTATCCTCCACAGTGCTGAAGGGAGCTTTTGAAATAGAGTATAGCTAAAACTAATGAAACTGAATAGCTGGGGAGGCTGAAATGCAACGAAGAATGAACATATTACTTATTGATGCGCAGCAGCAAATGGCAAACAAAGAAAAATGTTTCGACCTTGCCAATTGCACGATTGTTTATGCTTTCCTGCGCAAGCATGTAGCTTGCTTATACCCCGTAGCTTTGGCAGTACGGAACGGTAGTGGTGAGACCAATGCTAGCTAACTAGCTTCGGTTTTGTAATTATTTATTCTTTATTTGTTTGTTTATTGAAACGTATATATTGCTGAATGACGCTACTTATTCGCTATTGTAATATTGTCACGAAGTCGTGACGTCGACGGACAGACTTATACTGTAGTTCGAAGATCAAACTGTTTGGCCGAACATGTGGCTGGTCAGAAAAAGAAAGTCAGACTACTGCGATACACACTGACCTTGATAGCAGCGAACTGAGCATCGGCCGTCGATCAACTGACAAGCGGTGATGTACGTCGGTAATTATACATTTGCGTCGAATGTTCCAGCACTCTCACTACCGGTCACGTATGGTCCAGAACAATCTGTAGTGATCACGTTATCGAAAGGGTCTACAATTATCTCTGTGGTTCTTTGTCCATCGGCGAGCAAGGCTGCGCTAACACTTGAAATGGGGCGATAACGAAACTTGACGTGGGAGTGTTCTTCATATTCGATCTATTCATTCAATTGTCTACCAAGCTTTAAAACAGTCAACTGTTTCCTCTCACGGTTTGCTACTCCACTCTGACCTTTGCTTTGGCGGCTATAGCTAAGATGGACTTTTACGTAGTCCTTTCTTATGAAAATAAACGAAACAAGGGGATTAGGTTTACATGCGCAATGCACGGGAAAACAATCGCCGCTGTAGGTCGATTGGTGGAGCATCAGACGTGTTATCCGAAGGTTGAAGGTCTGGTCCCTGCCGGCGCCAAGTTGTCTTTTTATCCAGTTTACTATATTTGAATTTACACCACAATTACGACACCGCAGGTAAATAACAAAAAATAACCTTCCTTGCGCTTGCACTGACTTCACTGTCTGTTCCTCCCCACAGTGACACTTTTGTGGACCACAGGGTACGCTTTACTATATCGTAGAGGTCTGTACACACTCAACTTTTGGTTCATCCAACCCATACCACACACCTGAGCTTTTGGGAGCGAGCCAGCCCCACCCTCGAAGAACGGCGTCAGCTGGTGGAGAGGGCTGTTGACGCGGCAAAAGCCTATGGTTTCCAAGAAGGGAAAGACCACCCCAAAGACAACCCTTGAAGAATAATTAAATAAAGACGTTTATTCTGTCTCTGTGTTAGTTTTCATCAACGATTTCCCATTGTAGTGGCCAGCGCCTCCCCAATTTCAAAGGAGGCGCTGGAGTGGCTGAAGACCCACTTTTTGAGGACAGTGGTGGGGAGCAAATAAATATTCCACTGTTCTCGCTACAATGAGCTAGACTGCTGACCTGAAGGTTGCGGGATCGAATCCCGGCCACCGTGGTCTCATTTCGATGGATGTGAAATTCTGGAGATCCCTGCAGATTGAATTAAGTGCATGTTAAGGAATCCCAAGTGGTTAAAGTTTGCGGAGCCCTGTACCACTGCATTCCTGATAATCATGTTTTGGTTTTGAGATACGAAACCCGAACAATTGTCATATGTCGCCACAATGTGCAGAGACGAAAGAGAGTTTTATAATAAGGAACGCAAGTGGTTTGTCACCATTGTCTCCACTAGACCACCTTGGTGGGGTTGAATTGTTTCTCGCGTCTGTGTTTGTTCTTCCTGCCTTTTAGAACTCAGCTCTCCAGTAGTCCATATTCTGAATTCACCCAAACAAGAGTGTCATGAAAACAAATGTTTATTTGCTCATCATCAAGTTCGCAACATGTAAGCATCGTTGATATGCAGGCACTACTGCTGAGCACAAAAGCTTGAACGAGGTCTATTTTTTGTTTAATGTGACAGGAAGTTTCACTGAGAAGAAACCAGTAACGTAAATTTCCACGGTTGCGCACGATTCATGCGTTGAGCACTTCCACGAGCCTCAGGTGGCACGCAGTATTTATTCGACTTGGTATATTTTGATTACACACGCTCTGCACTCTTTTACAAATGCTTCGGAGAGCAGCGGTGGCTGGACCATATGTTAGGTGACGCAGAAAAAAAAAAAGAAAGAGCTGCAAATACGAAAGTACGTGGAAACAGGAAACACACGGAGCACCATTTACATGTTTTCTATAGCTCTTATACAGGCCCTGCAACACTTTTCTAAGTTGTGTTGACCTCAGAAGGAATTCTCTTTATTGACGAACCTTGTGGCGTAAAAGAAATGGTTCCGATCCGTGAAGTGTTAGCGGAGTTATCACACGAAACGCGAATTTTAATCCCACCTTACGTAGCCACGAACACGCTGGAAGCTGGCGTTGGCAGGAGTAGCTAGTTTGTTGGTTTGTGGGGTTCTGGAAACTATCGGCGCTGCCCCCTTTTTTATATTTCGTTCTGCTGTTAAGTTTTAGGAAATTGCGGTAGAAAACTTGCCGCAACTACAGCAACACCAACTTACCCAACTTTCCTGTTTAATAAAGCACAAAAATATAAGAAGTATGCACAAATCCACGGTTCGTCTCACTAACGTCTCGAGCCAGTTTCACATTAGTGTGTCCTTATATACGTTGGTTAACGTGTTCGTCCTCCAATGGTAATCAGCGCTACAGAATCGAAAGGTGCGCTAGTTAGATATGCATGGATACGACAGTTAGATATGCATGGAACTGACAGTTAAATCAGCGCTACGCGTGCGGTTTTCTTTTCGCGCTTCTGCGATTGCGGTTGCCACAGACCCTTGCAGAGTAGTCACAACCTTGTGGCGTGTATACTACACGTGCCTTTTTATCTCATCATCCTCAATCAACGCCATCTTTTATTCCACTTCCCCAGCACAGGCTAGCAAAGCCGGTCTGAGAACTGGCTAACCTCACTCTCCTTCCGTTTTCTTTTCCTCTCCCTAATCGCCCCACCCCCACCCCTTTTTTTGTAGGCATGCAGTAACGCCATAATGCAGGGGCCATACCAGATCATAGCCCAGATAGACTTATCAGTATTCCTATACGCAAACAACCTTACTGTCTCTGTCTCTCAGGAGACGTGTTGCATGTAGAATAGGTTTTCTTTTTTCGATGACGCATCCCACCCCCTACCAAGGCTCCTTCACCTGGTGAAAGACGGCCGGGGCATTTGCTGTGTGCTTGATAAACCTCGACCACATGCCTCACACGCGGGCCGATGTTGTCGCATAAGCCCTTCCCGCGACGGAAACGGCCCACTCCTCTCCTCTCTGCTTCAACCGCGTTCGTCCCTAGCATTTGCATGATTTAACACCGCGAAGAACTTGTGGTGCGCGGGACGACTTTATCGATTTGGACTTCGTGTGGAGCACGACGGCGATGACAAAAAAACCTCCGAGATTGTTCACATAATTTCTATCACTATAAAATCCTACCTAACATGTGCTACCAGCAATCCCGCACTGCATCTCTCGTGGACCCTACAGGTGATATCATAAAATGCTTGCGCCTCTCTGAAGTGAGCAACTATCGACACACCTTCTTAACGCGTAAAAATCAGCTCTCTCACGTTAGCAGCACACCACCACTGGGCGCACACGTTTTCAGGGCTCTCCATGCGTCTCGCAAGTGTAGCGAATGTGTGTTTAGAAAAAAAAAAAAAAGGGGGGGGGGGGTTGATGATTCAAAGTACTCTCTGTTTCCGACGGGGTTGAATTACTGCTATCAAACTCTCTGTACTGTGTGATGGCAGTAAGCCACCCTGAAAACGTGAAGAATGGCATTAAATATGCACCAGGAGAAATGCTGGAATAAAGCATAATATCTCTGCGGAAGATCGCCAGCATTCGGAACAAATTGTGAACATTCGAGAGCCACATATGCACTCTACTACGTATGCTTGAGAAAAGTTCTCGAAAGAGAAGGATCTTCATTCGCCACACTGCCGCACAAACAAATTCAAATTCACACTTATTTTACAGAAAGAATGCATGCGCACTTCGACTCGGTAACTACAGTGTTTTAATGTTTCGAGTAACAGAGAGCTAGTTGGTAAGTGTTAATTCTACAAGAAAGAGGGCGCGCGCAAGCACCCTTTCCCATGTGTTATCAGAACTAGACTGTACTTATCTGAACAAGCCTGCTTCCTGGCCTTCTTTTTTTATTGCCATTCGTTTTTACTGTGGACTTTTTCGCTGTTTTGTCGCCATTTGTGAGGCATTACTTCTTTCTTGGGCCTTAGAATAAATGCATGCTTGCACACTGTCAAGCAACGCGACATATATAATGGCCTTCGATCCCGCTAGCATATCAACATTCCTCGTATTCATTACACTTACTATGATATAATCTATCCGTACAACTTCAAATTCCCGCATATAACAACTTAATATCTTTTTTTTTATTTACTCGTGTTACACCGAAGCTCTATAACGCTTTATCAGATCTAGTTACATCAATAAAGCCATTTTATTTTTACGATGAACTTGTTTTTGAAAAAGGAAGTTGTACGTCAGCATGAAAAAAAAAGAATAATATTGCAGGTGTTTGCAACAAAGCGTCCTGTAATATCTGTATTTGTTCTTATATGACTTGAAGTTAATTGTTAATCCCCCCTGAAGAGAACGGACTCCTGCTACAACTCATTTAAGGTTTCAGGAGCTCTGTATGTATGCAACTAAACGCATGTTTTAGGATTGATTCATTTATCGATTGATTGATTGATTCGATCGATCGATTGCAATTAGGACGAGGTACAACTTGCCTATATCGGATAGTAAAGATGGTAGTCTGCTCCGGAAACGTGCAACAGGCTTATTTTTAGGACCAGAACAAACTTTTTTTTTTTGCAAGGTAAATCTTTTTTTCTGAGAAACAGGCGTGGTGACCCTTCGAAGCTTCATTCTAGCAAATGACATTTCTGTTTTATATTTTGGTATCCTAGACGACCACCTGCAACAATGCCTGCTAAAAATGTACTCGCGCATTAGTTGTCGTGGTCAAGTCGGTTTTTCAACACTCAGTCGACGAACACAGTGAAATATGCGTTGCCATCATGGTTCGAACGCCCTTTGCGCAACCTCTATAAACATTCTTAAGAGCTTGACGTGTATTTTTATGCACTGTATATAAAGAATCGTTCTTGTGGTACACTCGACTACTTCGGTTCTGGCCGCTTAGAAATTCCCAATCGGCTTGAACCGAATCAGCCCGTTTTTTTTTTTTTTTTCACAAGACCACACGCTAGCTCCGAGCACTCTGCACGAGGCGCTTTGACCTTCTCAGCGCGACAGTCATCTGGTGAACTTCCAGTGAAGGCCTTCTTTTGATTTGTCGTTCACGTGACATGGTTCCTTTTCGTGCCAACGATCGCTCGGGCGAGTGCGTCTCTTTGCAGGTTCGACCCGTACATGCGCAGTTTGAAAACAGTGCGAAATACGGCGTGGACAAGAGGAGATTGAAGAAGGTGCAACTGCGCTGAACTCCCAACTAAATTTCTTTTGATATTACAGGAGCACTTATATACATATGACGGCATAAATCAACCATTCTGAGTCTCAAAGAAGCCAACAACAAGATTTGCATAAAAAACAGCGCCAATAACGAGGGACAAGTATATATAGTGCGGTTCCAGCAAATAAATCTTGTTGTAAGTCAGTGCTGGTGTCTGTCTCCTTGTTTTCTTGTCCCTCGTTATTGGCGGTGTTTTTTATGTGAATCATGTCGTACCAACTCGCCCAAGCAACCACGTTAACCAACAACAAGCCTACAAATTTTACGTACTTTCACGTTAACAACTACGTAAAATAACTGCTACGGTCCTGAGTGTTCCAAGGAAAGGAACTCGCTACCATCTAAGATGATGCAAAGAGGACTAACGCACTGCTCGACTCCCTTTCTGGTGTTAATAGTCTGAATGATCTCTGCGGGGATTTGATTTTGGTAAACTGACAGCGCCTCCGCTGCATGAAGTGCAGGCTCGCAGCGAGCATTTCGAAACGTGTTTGGCCACATGCAAGTGAGAATACCTTGCAAAGAACGCTAGTTGCGAGTTCAGTGCTGTGGTGGATCTGTCGTTTAGTGCCCTATTTTATTGTCCGTGCCACATTTTGCAAGGTTTTCAATATGCTCAAAAGCTATTAGCAACTATCCCAGCTCTCAATTCTTCGACCCGTACACACTCTTCGTCTGGCTAGGACACGGCGGTATCTCTTCACTGTTACAGTCTACGTCGCAGCGATCATCCGAATGTAATATTGGTCAGCCATGACTTGGTACGAGAAAACAAGGAAATAGACGGTCGAGAAAAACGACATGTGAGCAAAGTATACAAGCGCGGGCCCCTTCAGAATCGCATGATCCTGGCCAGAATGAGCCAGAAGATGGAGGTGAAGAGGCACAGGGCGATCCCCAGCCAGGACAGCGAAGCGGCCCAGTCGCGGGCGAAGCGGCGACTGCGAAGGAACTCGGAAGGCAAGCCCTGGTCGAAGTCGGTGCCCGTCAGCACGCCCTGGGGCACGGTGCGCTTGAAGTGCATGAAGCAGCTCGTGAACGTCGCGAACACCGCTGCGACAAGAAGGAGGCGGGAAACGACAGAAGGCACCTTATGTACGTCAGTGCGTTTGTGGAGAACGAAACCGACGGTATTTCTAGTTTACGGCACCACAGGAAAAAATGACGCAGATTAAGAATAGCGTCCATGCTGATTTTTTTATTATAAAAGCAACTATTGCAGTTAGAGTGCCGTGCCTAAATAAACACTTATGAGTGACTTACGATGAACCACGACATCTCTATCTATCTATCTATCTATCTATCTATCTATCTATCTATCTATCTATCTATCTATCTATCTATCTGTCTGTCTATCTGTCTGTCTGTCTGTCTGTCTGTCTGTCTGTCTGTCTGTCTGTGTCTGTCTGTCTGTCTGTCTATCTATCTATCTATCTATCTATCTATCTATCTATCTATCTATCTATCTATCTATCTATCTATCTATCTATCTATCTATCTATCTGTCTGTCTGTCTGTCTGTCTGTCTGTCTGTCTGTCTGTCTGTCTGTCTGTCTGTCTGTCTGTCTGTCTGTCTGTCTGTCTGTCTGTCTGTCTGTCTGTCTGTCTGTCTGTCTGTCTATCTATCTATCTATCTATCTATCTATCTATCTATCTATCTATCTATCTATCTATCTATCTATCTATCTATCTATCTATTCTCACTCACCAGCGAGTATGAACATCACGCCGGTGACCATGACGGCGGACAACTGCCGCTTGCAGATACCGAAGCCGCCGACCAGCGCGCTCGCGCCAACCAGGATCAAGCTGACCAGCGAACAGGACATGGCCAGGTTCTTCATTTCTGCACCACACGAGACGCACAGATAGATGATGTCAGCTATGTGAAACTCGCAACTTCGTGCGCGGTTCAATGCAAAAAAGCTCTGTAGCGTCATCATCATCGCCATTCATCATCATCGTCATTTTTCTAGCCACCACGCTGCGCCTCTCGTGCAGCTCATGCGACAGCTCGTGGCGCGAGCGGTGGAGAACGAGCACCAGGCCAGGTGGTTCGGACGTGGCAGCCGCTGCCACTCCGCTTCGGCAATCGCCTTTCATAATAAAGTGGCGAGAGAACGACACCATCACGTTGGCCGCCATCCCGTCTTCCTCTCTCGTTACAGCTCTTTCCAGTCTATAGTTTATAAACACTCCAGCAAACAGGTCAGGTAAAATTTGAAAGAATTGCATCGGTTAACATCCGGGCTTTTACGAGCCAATATCTCGATATGATCACGAGGCACACTGTAGTGAAGGGCTCCGGAAAATTCTACCGTGTTGTGTTCTTTAACGTGCACTGACATCATGCAGTACACAGGTCTCAACCATTTCGCCTCCCCCACAAAGCGACCACCACGGCCAGGACCGAATCCCCGGACTTCGGATTAGCAGCGAGGCACTATAATAACCATTACATCACCACGGCGAACGACCTCGCGTACACTTGAAACATGATAGGTGCTGTCTCCATTAGCTGGGCGAATACGCTGGAAAGGAAAACGCTCTTGCGGCCTATAAAAAAGTACCTTATATCGCACGGCTAGATCCACCTGCAACCTACTTTTTTTTCACTTATCTTTCAGGAGACATTGCGAGACTTCATGAAACTGTTGCGAGATTTTTCTGAAAAGCCCACGAGACCTTGTCTGAGACGGCGGTATATGGAGAGGTAAATAATAAATGTTACGTCATCCTGTCGTCCCAGATCACCAAAATTCAGGACGTCATCAAATGACATCTTCGCTTGGCCAAAAATTGGGACGATGTGGGTGGCGCCATGGGTGACAGCAGTTCTCTCCGTCGGGCGGGCAAGGTCTGTGACGTCACGAAGAGCGTGCGAGTGCCTTCTCTTGAGGGACGCTCAACACAAAAGCCATGAATCCATGACTGCGACCGGCCTCATAGCGGCACTGTCCCGCGTACAGCACCGGCTGAATGAGTGCATGCGCCCCCTGCTGCCATTGCATGAACGCGCAAACTGCGCCTCAGGCGATACCGTCCCCCTCTGTCGGGCAATATCTGCGCACTCGGGTCTTTCCGCCAACGTGGACGCCTCTGAGGAGACTCGCCGAGAACGACAACGCGCGTTCGCCTGAGAACGGCAGTGCCAACGAGTAGTGGATCCCGCCGTCAGGGCCAAGCCAGCTTGAAGAAGGGCGAATACGTCGACTTACTTTACTAGAAGGGGACACAGCCATCAAGCGGCAACAACGCAAGAAAAATCGCGAGGTGAAAGTCACAGAAACACAAGCGAAGAGCCGGTATCGAGCCGATCCCGAGCTGCGGGCGCGAAAAAATGCCGCGAAAGGACAAACACTAAGTCAAGGCGTGCATTACACTTTCTCTGAATTCACTGAGTGGACCTGTCCACAATTTTAAATGCGAAGCATTTCTTAGCAAACGTCGGCGACTTTGAGCGTATTCATCTAGCCGCTTACGTTTGGGTGCTCTCGCGGTCACCCCTTAACTTGGCGTGAAGAAAAATTAGTATGGGAGGGTAAGATGGTTTGATGATTATGACGCGCTGGACAAGACATGAATAATGTCGCAATCCCGTCGCGTACGTCGTCAAACACTTCCCGCCAGACAGTGGCACATACCCACGGGCGGGTATGTGCCGCTGGTATGCGGGTATGTGCCACAGGTTATTGACACTTAGTATCTACCCAGGAACGACGAGAACACATATGGGAAATTTCAACGTGCGAGAATAAAGAAATAGTCGACATCGATAGCGTCGACCCGACGAATGCAAAGAATAAATGTCAGGGTCCCAGCTGAAATCGAACACGAGCATTCTGCGTGACAATGAAGCATTTTACCACACAGCTACGCCAGATCTCGGAATTATACTTTTAAAATAGATGCTAATCTTCGTCAAACGTCAATAGTGGTTGCAGTGATGCCTACCCAATTTTATGAACATTACATATGTACTGCTTTGATACAGCCGTCACGTCGGGTTAAAGTCAATTGTGGTTAGTTTTTATGCGCTGAAGTTGATTTATGGAGCAGTGTTCAGGGCCAGCATCCTCGTGAGCATGCCCCACCGCGGTGGTCTAATGTCTAAGGTACTCGGCTGCTGACCCGCAGGTCGCGGGATCGAATCCCTGCTGCGGCGGTTTCATTTCCCATGGAGGCGGGAATGTTGTAGGCCCGTGTGCTCAGATTTTGGTGCACGTTAAAGAACCCCACGTGGTCGAAATTTCGGAGCCCTCCACTACGGCGTCTCTCATAATCATATGCTGGTTTTGGGACGTTAAACCCCACATTTCATATCATTCTCGTGAGCATCAGCGCTTCATATGAGCTTCTGGTGTTGCTAATACACATGTTCCCTTTGACATTGTTGCGCAAGTGCAAAAAAATTGGTTATATAAACATCTGCAACTCTTCAGCATATGTCTGTAAGTGTAACATTTGTACATATATTTAACGTAATTCTATGACGTGTCGCTCATTAAAAAAATTGCAACACGGTCAACTTCCCTCCGCATGCTTTGCATAACGTCAATTTCCAGGTACGTGGTATTTGCCTTTTTTTCTTTACGAGTCGGCATTGAAGTGGTCACTGTCTCAAAACTACTTTCCCGACCATTCTTGAATAGCCCTGGTATCTACAACTTACTACCTCGTCGTGCTCAATTAAAGAACTTCAGCCATGAATAACGTTTATCAGAATACTTGTTTTACGCTGTGTGAGCGGACAAGGGTAACTACCGAGAAGGAAACTGTCACAAGAGCTGGAGAAGTAATGGTGGCTATATAGATGAATGATATTAGCCCCGTGTAATTGTATTCGGCTCCGATGATGGTACAGTAGAATACGTGCGGTATATCTCCGCTGGCCATGCAGTGGCAGAGGGTTTCGGAGTTTTTCGTAGCCCTGATTGCATCATCTATCACGGGACGGCTTTCAGCTCTCCCATAGTAGAGTACCGAGTACTATAAATCGTTAAACAGTTTTTCTAAACACACATAAACACACATTGAATTGGATTCGAGAGATCCCGACGGGGACCGCTAATGGCTATCCTGTAGTGGAGAACATGCTCACATTCACAGTTTATTTTGACCATAGTCTGTTTCCTGCAGTGGAATATACTCGTTACTCTATCGTTGAATATAAGTTCTAATCACGCGTAAAGCCAAACTATTTGTCCTCACTTTCATAAAATACGAGACAGCTGCTTGAATTATTTGACAAACTACTCTAAACCACGTGCTTTAATTTTTTATTTGTTTTTGTAAACGTGAATTTCGGTGCCTTTTTCGCCTCGTCGAACTAGAAAGGCACATCAGGCATACTGATCTCATAGTAGACTACCAATGACACTCCAAAATGTTAACCATTTGTTTTAAACACCAAGTTCTCCCACCGATCTTGCCAATTTACTCTGTACCTTCGGCCTTGTTTTCGAGTTAGCAACTGCTTTGGCACAGTACACATATCATCAACCATTTTTAAATGCGAAGCATTTTTTAGCGAACTTCAGCGACTTTGAGCGTATCTATCTATCTATCTATCTATCTATCTATCTATCTATCTATCTATCTATCTATCTATCTATCTATCTATCTATCTATCTATCTATCTATCTATCTATCTATCTATCTATCTATCTATCTATCTATCTATCTATCTGCCTACGACTTTCAGCTCTCCTGACCGTTTCGATAATGGTATCAATACCAACTTGGTATGGCATAACATGACTGTATGAAGAACATATGTGACTAGCCATAACATGAAAATCACGACATGCATGTCATGAATGTCTTGATTCACATTTAATGGTCCTGCAGCTCTTGCGGTGGTTTCGTTCACATGACATATTGCAAAACTGGTAGGGTATGGCATGATTGCATGGCGAACACAAGTCACAAAACCTAACAGGAAAATCTTGACATGCGTGTTATGGAACAACATGACTACATGCCACGTTCATGATGCGCTCGCGGCTGTTTCGCTAGCATCGCATTTACCAAATTTGGTATTACAGTACGTGAATGTGTGACGAAGGTATGTGACTGGTGCAAACATGATAATCATGAGATGCGTGTCATGTAACAACATGACTACATGCCACGCTCATGATGCGCTGGCGACCATTTCGCTAGTTTCACTTGTACCAAATTTGATATTACGGGACGTGAATGGATAACGAAGGTGTGATACCGGTGCTAACATGATAAACATGAGATGCGTGTCATGTTGATTGATCGATAAGAGGGTGTAGCGTCCCAAAACCACAATATGATTATGAGAGACGCCGTAGTAGAGGGCTCCAGAAATTTCGATGCGTGTTATGTAACAACATAACTACATGCTACGCTCATAATGCACTCGCGGCCGTTTCGCTAGCTTCACATGTACCAAACTTGGTACTACACGACGTGAACGGACGATATAGGTAAATGACACATACAAACATGGTAATCACGACATTCGTGTCATGTAAGAACATGACTACATGTCAACTTGACGATGCGCTCGCGGCCGTTTCGCTATGTTCACATATGACAAATTTGGAATTACGTGACGCCAATGGATGTCGAAAGTATGTGACTAGTGCAAAAATGATAATCATGAGATGCGTGTCATGTGAGAACATGACTGCATGCCACAGTCAAGGCGCCAATATATTTCGACGTGACGCGGTGCACGTGCTCGCCGGCGTTCATTTCGTCGCGTCACGCCGGCGTTGCCACGCCAGACGCCGGTCCTGCCATATACTCGCAGGTGCGCGCCGCGCTGCATTGCTTTGACGCATGCGCGTTTCAGCGCGTCCGGCGTCTCTCCGCCACGAAAAGAGTGAGGCGCAGTGTTGTCTGGATAAGGCCCGGGTTCGAAACCCATTGTGTGTTTGGTGATTTTTATTATTAACTGACTTTTAAACGCGAAGTTTTTCTTAGCAAACTTCGATGACTGTGAGTGTATCTATCTATCTATCTATCTATCTATCTATCTATCTATCTATCTATCTATCTATCTATCTATCTATCTATCTATCTATCTATCGATCGATCGATCTATCTAGCCGCTTACGTTTGGGTGCTCACGTGGTCACCCCATTTACTTGGCGTGAACCAAAACTAGCATGAGAGGGTAAGATGATTTGGCGAATACGACGCTCTTTCCAAGACATAAATAATGCCACAATCCCGTCGCGTACTTCG